>NC_136057.1:484366618-484599118 GCF_964261635.1 Lissotriton helveticus | reverse complement strand
AGAATCTGATAGCATAACGAATGGTAACTTTTTGTTTGTATTATTCAATGTTTACAGAAATTGTGGTTTTCTTCTCTTTTCTCAAATGTACTATTGGGTTTCTCTTCCTTACAGAATGCTTTAAAATCCCCAGATGAACCTATTCTAGCTGAACATCTCACTGCTCGTGACCGCTGCCTTGCTTGGCTAGCGTACATACATGTAATTGAATTTAGTGCACTGCCTACAAGTCTCTATGACCCAGCAAGCTCAAACCCTTCAAGGATTGTGAATAGACAGCCTTTTTTAATCCCATGGCAAGTGCCTCAAGATGTGAAGACCAGTCCTGACATGCTTCGGGCTGTGTTTGAGGGTAAGTTATATTTGTGTGCAAATTGAGAAGCCATTGAAATAGTATTGAAGCAGCAAATGCTTTCTGTCTGCATGAAAATTACCCTCCCCCTTGTCATTTTTGTACTCCCATTAAAACCCCTTCATTAACTCGTTCATCAAAATAGGATGTTCGAGGCATATGAGCTGCAGATTACACACTGTGCATAGATGGCCACCTAGTGTTGAGCCCGGATGTTTGCTGTTTGTTTTTGTTGTAGGAAAGTCTTTGAAAGTCACGGGATAGGTGACTCCTCCTTTGGGTGATACTGCGCATGGGCATTCGCTCCATCGCCAGATTGTTTTTTTCCGCCACAGGGCTCGGAGGGTGTTTCCAGCGCTCCGTGTTGGAACCGATTTCCGTCAGCGCGCAATCCTCACCAGCTTGGAGAATTCAGTTTTGAACGCGTTTCCAGTCGGCGCTACTCTATCAACATCCAGGACTTCGATTCCGGTCATCGTCGAAGGCCTTCGGGCCCAACTATGCCTCGACTCCAGCTCATGGAAAGGACGCCATTTAAAAAGTGTCCTCAGTCTTGATCGAAGTTTCCCCACACGACCTTCATGAGGTGTGTAACCTTTGCCTCTCCCCGGAGCACGAGGCCAGAAACTCTTATGCTTGTGCCTCCTTTCGCTCCAAGAAGACGATCCGGGACAGAAGAGCTCGGAGCACAATGGCTCAAAGATCTTCAGCTCCGATTCCAGACATCTTAGAGGAAGGCGTTGACGTCCCAGAACAACATGGCGTCGACAGCAACTCCGAGGCAGAAGATTCCCATGTTGAGGAAGTCACTCCAGTGCAGCGGGTCGTAATTAAGACAGTCGACCTCGACACACCCCAAAAAGGCTCCGGTCACACCTTTGCGCACACACACACTGCTTCTACTGCCCCACCTTCGGGCCCGGCTAAGAAGCTAACAAAGCCTTCAGGCGACTCGGGCTCGAGTCGACCTCCACACGGTGCCGACACACACCTACCGGCACCGAAAAAGACACCATCGCTTGCCACGCCCACATTGAAATTATCGGCACCGAAACAGGCAGTTACTACCTCGTCACCGAAACCAAGGTCGGAGCCAAGCAAAGCTTCGGATCCGGAGAAACAACCCGATACGAAACCTTAATCGGCACCGAAAAAAATCGTCGAAGCCGAAAAGATCCCAGCTTGTCCTCTAAAGACATTACCAAAAAAACAAAAGAAGCAACTTCAGTGCCAAAACCTTCCTCCACAACAACAGATCACACTTCTGCAGAGGACTTATTTCACCCAGACCCTTCACAAAATACTTTGGTGAAAGATCCAACTACTGGTTGACTAACTTTAAGTTCAAAGAAACGACCACTAGAAGCACCAGCTCCTCCTCCAAAGAAGGACATAGCTACTTCCCCACTAAGAGTGCCTTCCCCTTCTCCTCCACCTATGCCATCACCACCTGTTCCCCTGCCACAACATTCCCCTACACACTATCATAATGATGATAATGGGGATGATGGCTCTGAGGACATAGGGGGTAACGCAGATGATCCATCTATTCCCCCAGGCTCACCTGACCCATGGAACGAATATAACACGCCAGACGTTCCAAATGTCCCTCAAGATGACACATACCCCTCTAGGCCTTCCCCGCCAGAAGACACTATGGGCTTTAATCAGTTGGTACACAGAGTTGCGCAATATCATGGGGTGAATATGCATACAGACACAGTAGAGGAAGACTTCCTACTAGATACATTTGACAATGCACAAAGATCTTCATCCATTTTACCCATGCTCAAAGGAGGTATTAAACACGCCCCGGAGGTTTTCAAAGACCCAGTCAGAACTCTGGTCATTAACCCACGAATAGAGAAGAAATATATAAAGCTTGCACCTTCAGATCCAGCTTATATTAAAGGCCCAGTTCCCCTTGACTCACTTGTAGTTTCAAACGCACGCCAAAGGGCTAACTCACAAATGTCAGGTGAGGCTTCCCCACCTGACAGAGTCTAAACTCCTTGATGCGTCAGGAAAGCGAACTGCCTCCCACGCAGCAAACATGTGGCATATCGCCAATACACAAGCATTATTGGCACGTTACGACAAAGCACACTATGAGGAACTAGAGTCACTGATGCAGCACCTCCCGTATAAGTACAAAGATAGAGCTGATGAGCTTATCCAAGAAGGGAAAAATATTAACACCTCAATTCGTTGTGCACTTGACGCAGCAGACACTGCCTCCAGAGCAGTTAACACAAATGTTTTGCTGCGTAGACATGCGTGGCTACGCATATCCAGTTTTAAACCTGAAGTCCAGAGTGCTATACTCAATCAACCCTTTGAGCAACACTTATTCGGACCCAACGTAGGCGTATCCCTTGAAAAAATGAAGGATACAGACACCACAAAATCTATGGTAGCCTTGCAGTTGCAGGCTCCATGACGTTCATTTCGACGCTCATCCTATAGAGGTACCAACAGAGGATATGCTTCAGACGCACCTTCCACCTCCTACAAATCCCCCACACAATCTACATATAGTAAGGGCTACCAAAGGGGTGGTTACAGAGGTAACAACAAGGGCAGAGGCCAGACCAACAATTTCCGCTCTGCCTCCACCCCTACCCAATGACTTCCCTCCCCTTCCCCAGCCCCATTCCACTCCGGTCGGGGGAAGACTACAGCAATATCTACCAGCCTGGGAAGAATTTCACATCAGACAGGTGGGTGCTTCAAATAATCCAGTCAGGTTACTGTTTAGAACTAACATCCACCCCCACCCCCCCAAACATACCACCCAGACAGCGTCCAATGTCACAAGAACATTTGACACTGCTCAGACAGATAGTGGTATCTCTCCTGCAGAAAAATGCAATAGAAATAGTTCCAAAGCATCAGCACAACAAGGGAGTATACTCCCTATATTTCTTAATTCCAAAGAAGGACGGATCTCTGAGACCTACTCTAGACCTCAGACCTCTAAACATTTGCATAGTCAGACCATTTTCATATGGTCACACTTCAACAAGTCCTTCCTCTCCTGTTACAAAACGACTTCATTGTCACTCTAGATCTCGAGGACGCCTACTTCCACATTCCCATCCACACAGCGCACAGGAAATCTCAGATTTGTGCTAGACGGGCAGCACTACCAGTTCAAAGTGCTCCCATTCGGAGTCACAACAGCACCAAGAGTGTTTACCAAATGCCTATTAGTCGTAGCAGCACACTTAAGACAGCAGATTCACGTCTTCCCATATCTGGATGACTGGCTCATAAAAGCAAGCTCATACGGCCACTGTGTACATCACACTCACGCCACAATTCTACTACTCCACAACTTGGGATTCACAGTAAATCACACCGTCACATCTGCTACCCTCGCACACACAACAATACCTCGGTGCTACAATAAACACCCAATTAACACTAGCTTATCCCTCTCCAGCCAGGATAACAAGTGTACAAACGCTCCTAAAAAAATTCAAACCACAACACTCGCTTCCAGCTCGTGTGTTCATGCAGCTCATAGGAATGATGGCATCTTGCAGATTTATAGTACCTCACGCAAGACTGCAAATGCGTCCACTTCAAGAGCGCCTAGCACGACAGTGGAACCAGGCTCATGGTCAATTAACAGACCTAGTGTTGGTAGACAGTCGGACTCCTCGCTTTCTGCAATGGTGGAGCACAAAAACCTTTCAAAGGGCCGACCGTTCCTAGAGCCAGTTCCCCAAATAATCATGACAGTGGATGCGTCTCTCTCCAGCTGGGGAACTCACCTACTGCATCACACCATGCAAGGCAGGTGGGCACCCCAACAAAAGCTACTCCACATCAACCACCTAGAGTTGCTAGCTGTGTTTCTAGCCCTAAAAGCATTTCAAACTCAAGTGTCAGGCAAAGCTGTCTTAGTCCGCGCAGACAATATGACAGCGATGTACTACATAAATAAAACTAGGCGAGACACTCTCTGCAGCTCTTTTAGCACAGCAGATATGGAGATGGGCTATACCTCTAAAGATCTTCCTCTTAGCCCAACATGTCCCAGGAGTACAAAACACCATGGCAGATCTACGAAGTCGACAGACACAGCAGAACCACGAGTGGAAACTTAATCCGCAAGTTCTTCGACTGTTTTTCCAAACATGGGGGCAACTTCAGATAGACCTCTTCGCCACTCACGAAAATGCAAAATGCCCAAACTTTGCCGCCATCTATGCACAGTGTGTAACTCTGCAGCTCTACATGCCAAGAACAGATGCATACAGGTAAGTAGCATTTTCCTTCCATGTTTTGGAGGCTGCCACACATGAATGAGGCCTTGCATGCATAATGTGTTCTTCTGCTTTTAGTGCTTACATGTTCTTTTTTTTTAGGAAACATTTCTTTAGAAAGTGTAGGCAATGTGTATCCACAGCTAACATTTTCAATGCTCTTTCTAGATGCGATCTGTTCCTGTACTGATGAGGCATTAACTGCTGATAAAAGAATAACTGCTTGCCTCCCCCTCTACTCCAACATGATTTTGTTGCAGAAACTACTTAACAGGTAAGACTTGGAAGGCTGTGAATGTTTTTTTATTTTATTCTTTATACTATATAATAAAATAGATAGATTACATTGCCATGTACTTACACAATATAATCCTAAACATTAAGTTCCACTTCATTGCTTATTTCCCAATAGTCACTGCCTTCCCAGGCAGATGAATCTAGTACCAAGCACCAGATTTATTTGAAGACCATTTCAAAAATAGATGGCCTAACTATTTTAATTCAGTCAGCAGCACCTCACTCTTTTGCAAGAGGAAATTCAGGCCCTTCAAACATGTGCCATTCAATCTATGCCTCTATATATAGGAAGCTGGCTCTGTATATACTATATCAAAGTAAGGTATAGTGTGCAGATTCCACATTTGTCTCACGTCTGATGTCGAGAGTTGAGGTGTCGTGTCAGTCTAACACCAACAAGACGTGGCAACTGTAAAAAATGTGGAAAGCGAAGAAGTTGCAATGTCTGAACCTGCAAGGTCCAAGTAACTCACCATAAGCAGGGAAGTCAGGGCAGGCCCTAGAACAATCAGGGGAGCCTGCACAATTCAAAGAAGACCCACAAGAGGACCCATAGGCAGGAGACAATGGAGTCGCAGGAGGACATCGAGCAGCTCACCAAAGATGCAGGCCCACGATGCAAGTGTTGCAGTGAGGACGAAGATCTTGGTCATTGAAGATGCTTAAGGTTGGGGCTCCTTGGAACCTGATGATCTTGGAGGAAGTAAGCCAACAAGCCTTTGCAACTGCAAGTCTATGCAGTGCACAGGGGTTCGGTTTCTGCAGCTCTGAAGGATACTGGCTTTAAACTTGGTGAGAGGACAGGGCAGGCCACAAGGGATTTGAAGGACCACCTGTATTGCTGCACCTTTTGGAGTACGTGGGATCCCAGGATCAGCAGACAGGTCAGCTTAGTTGCAGTGCCTGCAGATGCAGGGAAGTGACTCCTTCACTTCAGGGGAGATTACTTCAGGTGTTTTGTATGGCAACATGCCTTGGAAGGTTCCTGTATGGAGCAGAGGCATGGATGTTGCAGTAGACAAGCAGGGCAATGAGATCCGGAGCAGCACGAGTCTTCCTAGTTGCAGCCTTGATGCCAAGAGTTAAGTCCAGTGAATTCAAGAGTGCCCAGATGGTCGAAGAAGTGGTGTCTTGAAATGAATCTTGTCGCACGGCGAATCTAGGGACACACCTACAGGTAAGCCCTTAAGTACCCGAAGGAAAGGGTTGGGACTATTCAGGGTTCCCTCCCAGGGAATGGGTCGGCCAGTGAGGAGGATACTCCCATGTCCTTTGTCCAGTTTCACACCAGAGCGAGAGCCAACGGCTCCCTGAGCTAGTTTGAACTGGACTATGCAAGGAGGGTAATAATAATAAGTAATAATTTTATTTCGCATAGTTACTTAAAACCATTGCAGTACAAGAATAGGTTAAAAACATAGAATTATAAAGGTACAATTGTAATAAAAGAGAATAAAACATTCACATTTCCTTGGTTCGGATGTGCATGCAGCAGCTTTGTAACCAATCAGTTAATAAATAAATTATAAGTTCAGCTTTGTAATTATAAAATATTTCTGCTTTCCTAATGTCCCCATAAGCTCTTTGAGTCAGTAATGTCATTCGGCAAGCGGGATTAGGTCACTAGTGCAGAGGCCGTTATAGATTTATTTCAGGCATCTTTTTTTCCACCGCCTTCATAAATTTTACAAAGCTACAGCTCAAGCGAGAGTCATGGGGAGAAAAACAAGCAAGGACTGCCTTCCTTCGTGTACGGATTCCTTGCCGATTGAAATGTTGTTTCAACAAGTGTTTCAGTTCATCGTGTAATTTCTCGCAAGAGCATATCAAGTGCAGCATGTCTTCTTGCCCCAAGCCACATAGCCGACAAAGGGGATCAGCTTTTATTTTAATCCAGCGCGGGAGATTTTGAATACAGGGTAGCAGGCCCAGCCTATGCTTTAAAAAACGCATTTTGACAGATTTGGAGTATCCCTCGCCAAGGTAGCTCTGTGGTGCCTTAGTAATGTACGTGTTTAGGGTCATCCAACCATGTGTTCTTTTGGAGAGGGCTGCCTTATCTTGGACCCATGATAGCTGTTTGATCGATTTCTTGACCAGTTTTTTAAAAGTTATGATTTACTGGGGCGTCCCAGAGCTGCTCTAGTCCCGTGTTCGTCCGGCTGTCCAGTAGGAACTTGGCTGCTGCTGAGGACGGATGTTGTACTAACTCGCTCCACAAATATTCATTTAATGTTCCCGGTTTTGACTTCCTCACTTTGTCCCAGGCTATCATGTAGGCTCCCTGCCTTGCTAGGAGTTGTTGCTCGATGCCAAATTCTAGCCTGATTTGAGCTGGTGAGGTTTGTTTGGGCAGGCTGAAGATGATTGTGTAGGCGGCTGTTATTGTGTTATCAAGGATCTTGGCATCCCTTCCTCTAAGTGCTTCGCTCCCGTAGGTAATTGTTGGGAGAAGTTCAGCGCGGATTACTTGCGTCAGGGGCAGAAGTGAGGGGCCAGAAAGTTTGAGGTTTAGAGACTTCAGCGAAATTGCCAGAGAACCCTTTCCCTCGTATACTCGTTCTCTGGGCGGAGAATAGCCTGCTGTTGTCAATTTTCACTCCTAAGTATTTGTGTTGGGGTATCTCCGATTCTTGTCTTGTTCCAGTACCATGATGTTGGTTTCCTTTTTTTTCTGCTGATGGTCATTGTCTGTTTTTTCTCAAGGTTTATTGTAAGCTCATTTTTGTCTGAGTAGCATTGTGTTGCATTCAGGAGATGTTGAAGTCCTACCTTGGTATAACTTATAAGGACGATATCATCAGCATATAGTAGACAAGGTAGATGCAGTCCCCCTAACTTCGGAGCGTGGGAGTTACAACCATTTAAAATGGGGACCAGGTCGCTTAGGAACAAGTTAAATAGGGTGAGGGCCAGAACGCAACCCCGTTTCAGGCTCTTGTTGGTCTGGATGCGCCTGGACAACACAGATCCATTCCCCACCTTTATCTGTACCCAGGTCTCTGTGTGGAGGTTGATTAGCAGGTTCAAAAGTGGTCTCGATATCCCCCAATTGTTCAGTTTAGACCATAAGAGGTTCCGGTTTATATGGTCGAAAGCAGCCTTATAGTCAATGAAGCAGAAATGAATGGGGATTTTGTTAGATTCTGCCTTGTCTATGAGCATGCCCATGCACAAAATATTAGTCATTGTGCCTACTGATTTGGCAAAGCCTGTCTGGTTTGCCGGGATTAGGGATTTCTCTGTTGCCCAGGCCCTCAGCTGTTCAAGAAGGATGCCTGCAAAATATTTTGCCTCGTTGTCGATTAAAGCCACCAATCGATAGTTTTGAGGGGAAGCCTTATCTCCTGCCTTGTAAATTGGGGAGATGATTGAACCCTTCCAGGAGTTTGGCAGGATGTTGAAATGTCTTATCTCTAAAAAAAAAAAAAGGGGTTCCAGGGCCGCCGCCCAGCCCGCCGCATCTTGTTTGTAAAGAATTGGCGGGATACCATTCGGCCCTGGAGCTCCCTCTTCTTCCCATCTTAATCTGGCGCTGAATGATGTTTTTCAAGTTCGGCGAATTGCGTTTTGCTCAGTGAGTGCCATTCTATGGAGCTTATGTCGTTACTCGTTGGAGGTTTTTCGTTGGTAGCAAGCTCCTGGTCCTGGTTTTTTCCCTCAGCCTGGTTAAAATGGGTACCAAGATAGTTTGCCCATGTGTCCTCTGCGATGTTAGATGAGATTCCATGGTGCTTTGGTCTTATAAATGAGTTTATTGATTTCCAGAACCTTGCCCCATCGTTACGTTTAATGTCAGCGTGAAGTCTCGCCCATAATTTATCCTCAGCAGATTTGTTTGCTTCCCATTTTGATTTTTTTAATGTTGATTTTAATTTCCGTAATTCATCATGCTTTGCTGTGTCCTTAGGTACCTGTTGGAGCTCTCTCATTATACGATAGATTCTGGTTTTTATGCCTCTGATTTTGCTTTTATGTTCTTGAGACCATTTGTCCGATCTTTCATTGCCTGTTTGTGACTGTGGCTTGGATCTTGTTGCATATGTAGACATAATGTTTGTAAATTGTTCTCATTTCGTGGTTTCGCTAGATCCAGAGCAGCTCCCAAAGTGCTGTTTTGCTCTTTCCACTAGAGTTTCGTCTATGGCTGCTGAATATTTAATTTTTTTGAAATTGACGGTATGGATTGACTCTTTCAGGTCTTTAGATTGCTCAAAGTTGGGCTTTTTGATCTTAAAGATGGTTTCTTGGGGGCAGTGATCGCTGTCTCCGCTGCCTCCGCTGCGGCCTATCTGGTATGATTTTAAGAACTGGAATAGTGGTAATGAAATAAAGGTATAGTCTAGAGTGCTGCTTGTTCTTGTTGAATGAAAAGTTGCAGCTGAGGGCTTGTCTCCAGGGGTCCTTCCATTTAGTGCCCTGATGTTAAAGTATTCCAGATCTTTTAAAGTCTTATTGCCTAGCTTTGTTTGCTTGGAGAATTGTGGAGTCACTTGTGATGGAATGTCCCAGATTGCATTTTGAGTTAGTGGTTCGTCTTCTAGTGTGGTGCCCATGAGGTTAAGGTTGAAGTCCCCAGTAAGAACGACATTTGTTATGGGTCTTTCCCTTATGCAAGACTCCATAAAGCTGCAAAGGTCGTTGACTGCTTTTTTTTCCTTCTAGGGTGGATATAGACATTGATTAATGTAAAGTCGGTGTAAACGGTACTTGTTTTAAGTTGTGGCAGGTGGATATTGACAGCCAGCGAGGCTGTAGAAGTTGGTCCGACTTCTTTAGCAGTCAAAGTACTTGTGGCTGATATATAAGTTACTAAGCCGCCTTGAGGGTGCCCATATTTTGCTATCCTTTTTGCAGCGGAGTAGAAGCGTAAGTAGCCATGAAGGTGCGGGGGATCTGCGAGCCATGTTTCTTGGAATGCCACGACATCGAAGTTTCTAATGTAGGTCATAAACTCTGTGTCAGTTATTTTAGGTGCCAAACCATTAATGTTCCAAGAGCATATTCTCAATAAGTCGTGGGCGCTCACCATTGGCTTGGGGCTAATTTGTCATTCATTATTATTTAAAGTTCTGGCTGTCCATCTTGGGTCGGGCAGTCCAGATAATTGTTTGTGTTCGAGGCATGTGGGCTGCTAAATTCATATCTTAGCATTAGATCGCCGCCTAGTGTTGGGTCCGGATGATCGCACATTGTTGTCTTGGAAGAGTCTTCGAAGTATCCTGAGATAGGTGACTCCTCCCCTGGACTACAGTGCGCATGGGCATCAGCTCCATCCCCAGATTGTTTTTTTCCGCCATTGGGTTCGGATGCGGTCTCGACGTCTGTCGGAACCGAGAAAAACTAGCTTTTTTACGGCCTAAAGGCCTTATATTCTTTGCGTCGGTATTGTTTGCGCACGGTCTCGAGTTCTTCCGTCTCTTGGAGTCGGAAGCAGCGGAGTAGTTTCACTCTTCGGACATCGAGGCCTTCTCATCGCGACACGACCGCAACTTTTCAGCATGGAGCGGAGTCCGTTTAAGAACTGTCCGCTCTGTGGGTCCAAATACCCACATATAGACGTGCACCCGGTCTGTAACAAATGCCTTTCACCAGACCATAACGAAGACAACTGCATGGCCTGCGCAAGATTCAGGTCCAAGAAGACACTCAAGCTTCGGCGCGCGGTGCGCCTTGAGGCCAGACAAGCGGCCCCGGATCCAGAAAACATCTGCGGCGACCGAGAAGAGGAGGACCAGAGCCGTCATCTTCCAATCTCCCCGCCCGAGACGGAGGTCGAGGCAGATCCGGAAGACGACGACGGAGTCGTGGATCAAGGCCTTGAATACGTCGACGAGGTAGGGGACGTCGAAGAGATTTATGGGGCCGCGGAAGATAGCTCAGGGGACGAGCTATGCCCCGAAGGTTACGAAAATCAAGATCGGGTCACGGGATCGCCTGTCGGCCTTACCCAAGACCCCGTACCGCAAGCCACGGCCCCGCCTTCAGGCCCGGCCACGGACATACTTGCTGCACAGCCAGTATCGAAACCGAAACTGAAACCTACGGTATCGACTACACCTAAAATGGCCGACCCAAAATCGAAACCGAAACTTATGGATTCGAGCGTCCCTAAGATGGCGGCCGTACCACCAAAAACGGCTAAACCCGCTGCTTCATCGACTCAGTCGGCCTCCGGTCCACAGAAGTCGAAGAAATCTGTCAATTCAAAATCGGCGCCAGAAGAGGGATCCTCTAAGAAGGGTGGTCGGCACGGGTCAACCGCTGCGACGCCGGCAAAGCCCGCCAAAGCCAGCGACACGGCTTCGGTTCCGACTGGGACTGCGTTAGTCGGACGCGTGGTGGAAACAGAGCCGACAAAATCACAAGGATCGAAGGCTGGCACATCTGCGCATCGGTCCAAGGACTCTGGGTCGGCGGCTGCGGCATCATCGTCCAAAACACAGAAGGGCCGACAGGACGTCGGATCCGAGGGCAAGGTCAAGACCTCCTCGTCGGTGCCAAAGGCCACTGTAAGTGACGCATCCCTCATTGCCTCTTCACTACAGAGAATCAGGGAGAAGGCCTCTGCTACGTCGGCTCCGATGCCATCGCCACAGAAGCCGATGGTCGTTCCGGTGAAGCCTGCGGGTAACCTTCTCTTCCTTCTGCCGCCAAAAGAGGCGCCAAAGGCCTTTTCAACAAAATAGACGCCTAAGAAGTCGGATTCTTCAACGGCAGGGGCTCTTTCAAGTCGGGTACTCGACTCAGAAGAGGATTCTGAGCGTTTTATCGACGCAGACACAGGCAAATTGACCCTTTACAAAGAAAAGGATCACTTCACAGCCAGTGGACTCCTATGTCATCCCCCTGAAGAAGAAAAAGCTTCCCCAAGACGCTTCAGGCCTCATGGAACCTATCCAGCCTCCTCCAAGAAGGAGCCCAACTCCTTCTCCAGAACACTCTGAGGGTGAGGGATATGATGAAGATGACCAATACACTTTCCCCATCAATGAACCAGATGCACAGCCAGATTCATGATGACATTGGTGACCAAGGCACCCAAAATGTGGGGCAAGACCCACAGCCTTTCAGTGCACGTGCATCCCCTACAGAAGATTCTGCAGGTTTTCATGCACTCATTGAGAGGGCAGCTGCTAATCATGATGTGGACATGCATGCTGACCCGGTAGAAGAAGACTTTCTATTTGACACTTTCTCAGTCTCTGAAAGGACAGTAAAGACACTGCCTAGGCTCAAAGGGGTCCTCAAGCATGCTGCGGACATCTTTAAAGAACCTACCAGGGCGAGAGTGGTCAATCCACGTATCGAAAAAAAGTACAGACCAGCACCTGCAGACCCTGCATACATTCGGGGACAGTTGCCGCTTGACTCCCTGGTGGTCGCAAATGCCCGCAAAAGGGCCAACTCCCAAACAACGGGTGAAGCTCCTCCCCCGGATAAGGAGTCCAAAGTGCTAGAGGCTGGAGGCAAAAGAGTAGCTGCACAGGCTGCGAATTTTTGGCGTATTGCAAATACACAGGCACTCTTGGCACGTTACGATAGGGCGCATTACGACACCCTAGAGCAAGTTTTACAACACCTGCCTCCGCAGTTTCAAGAGGGCACCAAACTGCTTATAGAGGAGGGAAAACTGATCTCCAACGCAGCCATAAAGTGTGCACTTGATGCCGCGGACACAGCCGCTAGGGCCATTAACACTAGCGTCCTGCTGAGACGACAGGCGTGGCTCCGCATATCGGGGTTTAAACCTGACATTCAAACAACCATACTTAATCAGCCAGTCAATCCTGATAGACTGTTTGGTCCAGATGTGGACACCACCTTAGAAAAAATTAAAAAAGACACCGAAACTGCTAAGTCTATGGGGGCCCTACAATCACAACAGTTTCGTGGCAATAATTTTCGTCGCTCAGGTGCACGTGGAGTCACCAGAGGACAGATGGGTCAACAATCACAATTCTCTAGAGGTGGAGCACAATCCTCGTTCCCCAAACAGAACAAGGGGGGTTACCGAGGAAACAGCACCAGAGGACGCGGCAGAGGGAACAACAACTCCCGCTCCTCTACCCCAAGCAAACAGTGACTCTCTGTCACTGCCCCCCGACCACTTAACACCTGTCGGGGGGGAGACTACAGCAGTTCCTGCCCGTCTGGAGAAACATCACCACAGACAGGTGGGTGCGACAACTTGTCCAGTACGGTTATTGTCTAGAGTTGAAATCCACTCCACCCAACATTCCACCAAGGCAAAGGCCTATGTCCGCAGAGCACTTGCACTTATTGCAGCAGGAAGTGGTGGTGATGCTGCAAAAAGGCGCAATAGAGCTCGTGCCAGTGGGAGAGGAAGGCACTGGGGTATATTCCCTGTACTTCCTTATTCCAAAGAAGGACGGATCTCTCAGACCCATTCTGGATCTGCGTCCCCTCAACCTGTATATACTGTCAGAACATTTCCATATGCTTACACTGCAGCAGATTCTTCCCTTGTTAAACCAAGGGGACTTCTTAGCAACCTTAGACCTCAAGGATGCTTATTTCCACATTCCACTACACCCGTCCCACAGGAAATACCTCAGGTTCACTATCCAAGGCAGGCATTATCAGTTCAAGGTCCTACCCTTCGGAGTCACCACAGCCCCAAGAGTGTTTACCAAGTGTCTGGCGACAGTAGCAGCGCACCTCAGGAGGCAGAACATACATGTCTACCCCTACCTGGACGACTGGCTCGTTCAAGCCAAGTCGGAACAGTGCGCCGCGGACATGTCGACTACCATTCACCTCCTTCACGATCTAGGTTTCTCGTTGAACTACCCAAAGTCGCATCTTCAGCCGGCACGTGTCCGGCAGTTTCTAGGTGCGACAATCAATACCCTGACGGCCATGGCTCAACCAAACAAAGTCAGGATAGACAGCATGCAGTCTCTAATCCAGAAGTTCAGACCACAACACTCACTTCCGGCGAGAGTGTTCATGCGGTTGATAGGCATGATGGCCTCCTGCATCTTCATAGTCCCTCACGCACGGTTACATATGCGCCCGCTCCAGGAGTGCTTAGCAAATCAGTGGACACAGGCTCAGGGACAATTAACAGACCTAGTGTTGGTTACCAGTCGGGCATACGACTCTCTGCATTGGTGGAATCCACACAACCTTTGCAAGGGCCGACTGTTCCAAGACCCAGTGCCACAGATTATCCTGACAACGGACGCATCTCTCCAGGGATGGGGAGCTCATCTGCTCACTTACACAGTGCAGGGACTATGGACGACGCAGCAACAGAAGATGCACATCAACTATCTGGAACTGATGGCAATCTTCATGGCGCTCAAGTCCTTCATTGTACATCTGTGCAACAAGGTAGTGTTAGTCCGGACGGACAACATGACCGCGATGTACTACATTCAAAAGCAGGGGGGCACCCACTCGCCACAGCTGTCTCATCTGGCTCAGGGCATGTGGCGGTGGGCCATTCAGAGGAACATCTTCCTCATGGCAGAACACCTCCCGGGCAAGGACAATCAGATGGCGGATCTGCTCAGCAGATACAGCCATCAAATGCACGAGTGGGAGTTACACCCATCTGTACTCCACCCGTACTTCCAGCAGTGGGGTCATCCGGAGATAGACCTGTTTGCAACAAAAGAAAACGCAAAATGCCAACACTTTGCCGCCAGGTTCCATCACCCACAGTTGCAGGGGAATGCGATATGGATGAACTGGTCAGGCAAATTTGCGTACGCTTTTCCGCCAGCCCCTCTGATACCGCTGGTGGCAAGAAAGCTAAGGCAGCACGCGATGACTCTCATCCTGGTTGCTCCAACGTGGGCTCGCCAAGCATGGTACACCACGTTCCTCGAACTCTCAGTGGTGCCGCATCAAAGACTGCGCCTCACGCCCAGACTTTTGACGCAGAACCATGGAGAAATTCAGCATCCAGATCCGCAACAGCTCAACCTGGCGATCTGGCTCCTGAAGTCCTAGAGTTTGGATACCTTAACCTACCTCCAGAATGCATGAACATCATCAAAGAGGCAAGGAAGCCAACTACCAGAGCATGCTATGCTGCAAAATGGAAGCGTTTTGTCATTTACTGTACAGCCAATGACATCAACCCGCTAGATGCATCTATCCCTAACATCATTTGCTATCTGCTACATCTTTACAAGTGCAATCTAGCGTTCACTTCTATTCGGATACATCTCTCCGCCATCGCAGCTTATCTTCAGAATAGGCAGCATCTCTGTCTTCAGAGTGCCTGCCATTAAAGCTTTCCTTGAAGGTCTGAAACGAGTCATTCCCCCAAGAACACCGCCAGCTCCGGTGTGGAACCTCAATGTGGTCCTCACCAGACTGATGGGACCACCATTCGAGCCACTGCACTCGTGTGAACTCCAGTTCCTAACGTGGAAAGTAGCTTTCCTAATTGCTATTACGTCACTGAGGCGTGTTAGTGAGCTGCAAGCGCTCACAATCCAAGAGCCATTCATTCAGATTCATCCAAATAGGGTAGTGCTACGTACTAACCCCAAATTCCTTCCAAAGGTGGTGTCACAGTTTCATCTCAACCAAACTATTGACTTGCCGGCATTCTTCCAAAACCCACAAACGGTGGCGGAAAGAATGCTCCATACGTTAGACGTACGGAGGGCGTTGATGTACTACATAGACAGGACACAACCCTTTAGGAAAACAAAACAACTTTTTGTTGCCTTCTCACCACAACACAAAGGCAACCCTATTTCCAAAGCAGGAATAGCCAGGTGGATCGTTAAGTGCATCCAAATCTGTTATCAAAAGGCCAAGCGCACTTTAACAATACCCCCAAGGGCGCACTCCACACGCAAATTGGGGGCATCCATGGCTTTCCTAGGGAACATTCCTTTAGAGGACATTTGCAGAGCAGCCACGTGGGTTACACCACATACCTTTACAAAACACTACTGTGTAGATGTGCATTCCAAGCAGCAAGCTGCTGTAGGACAGGCTGTTCTCAAGACACTTTTTCAGGTTTCTGCAGCTGGCACGGGCAACCGCCGCTGATGGAGGGACTGCTATGTATTCTATGCTAAGATATGAATTTAGCAGCCCACATGCCTCGAACTGAATATGCTACTTACCAGTATGCATCTGTTCTTGGCATGTAGGGCTGCTAACATTCATATCGCCCACCCTCCTCCCCGGTGCCTGTCGCAGCTGCAGATATACTATTGTATTCAATCATTAGCATGGACATCCTTTACACCTTTCACTCCATCTTCTGCCACAATGGCGAAAAACAATCTGGGGATGGAGCCGATGCCCATGCGCACTGTAGTCCAGGGGAGGAGTCACCTATCTCAGGATACTTCGAAGACTCTTCCAAGACAACAATGTGCGATCATCCGGACCCAACACTAGGCGGCGATCTAATGCTAAGATATGAATGTTAGCAGCCCTACATGCCAAGAACAGATGCATACTGGTAAGTAGCATATTCAATTCATCTACAGTACGTCGGGGGATCTCGTTATGTTGCTCGGCGGTATTGCCCCCTGGCCCTACCGCTCCTCTAAGGGCCGAGTTTCTGAGACTTTTTGTGATGGCTTGTTCTGCCTCATTTTCCGCCGGGACAAGAATATCAGGATATCTTGGCTTTGTATATGGTTTTATTGTGATCCCCAAGTTTTTAAAGGTTTCAGCTTCGGCATATATTTTTTGTGAGGTTGCCAACGATGTCCAAGTTGCTTTTGTTTTTTCTCTGCCTGTGACTTCATCGGCTATAAATTCAATAGAAACTAGTTCCGTGCTTTTTACTTCTGCCAAAGAGGGAATGTGGGGTAGCAGCCGTAAAATGTTGCCTCTGTTCAGTGTGTCATGTCTTCCTTGCGAGGTGTAGTCCGTATTGAACCAAATGACACCTGTTGCGTTTCTTTGTTGGCTTGTCTGCCCACTCTCTATTTTCGGTTGGCTAGGTCGCATTTCCTTTACTAGTCTTATTGCGGTTGTTTTCGTTTGAATAGTTAGGTGCGGTGACTCTTAGCTCTCGGCTAGGTATTTGTTGATTTCGTGCAGACTCTTCCAACGTTTATATGTTCATTTGACAGCCCTCCCTCTATTTTGAGAATTCTGGGTCGCAAGTCCTCTACTAGTCGTGTTACAGTTGTTTTAAACTGGTTTGTATTAAGTGCAGTTATTCTTACATCTCGGCCGGTGGTGTGCTGATTCCATGCTGGCTGCCCGGCCGGGTGATAATTGTCTCCAGGCCTGGAGATAAAGCATATGAGATCTGCTGTCCCTGTAATGATGGTTCTCCTCTATGTGGATGATGTTCCTTGGGTATTTGTAGGTAGATAGCTTTCTGGCTGTCCTTTGCCCATTACTACGTTATCTAATTCCGGATTATTCTCAGGCTTCACAACCAGAGTATGTTCATGGTTTTTTATGTGCCGTGAATTGGGGCCGGGCTGCCTGCTGCATTTTTGTGCCTGTTCTGCGCTTGGATTAAGGATTATTTTGCTCAGTTCACCGATTGGGAGGCATGAGTTTTGTGTTCCTATTTCGGGCGCTTTTTGTGTACAAATACCATGTTTTTCCGCGGTTTTTGTATCGATTTTGCTGTTGCACCCTGTCCCATTAATGGTTATTCCCTCTGTAGGAGTCTCAGATATATTAATGACTTCCTCGCATTCCGATAAACACATGACCCCCTCGAGTTGTGCTGCGCTTTGTTCTGTAGTTGGAATGTTCCCAAAGAGGTGCAGAAAGCCTTTCCGTTAAGTCAATTTTGTATTTCCTGCCTTTGCGTTTTTTTGCTAGTCTTTTCTTGGCATTCATTTTTAAGTTTGCATTATCTTCCTCCGTATTTTCAAAGAGTGGAGGATCTATAGTTCTGGATTCACTCACCCCTGTGCTTGTTGGTATTTTAGGTGGTGAGGCCCTTGATTTAGAATTACCTTGTCTATTACTCACCGGCGCTTCTTTGGACATTGAATTATCTATGTCCGCCTTGAAGAAGCTATCGCAGGGATTGCTTTGTTTGCACTTAGATGGCCTTCTGAGTTGTGTACATAGGTCACTCAATATTGTTGGTAATGTTGCCAGTTTGTCGATGATTGGCCCACATCCGCATCCCTCTCTATAATTCCCCGAGCCTTGATTCGGCTGAGCCAGTTTATTTTGAAGAAGCGTATTTAACGTGCCCAACTTCCCATCAATGGCAACCACGAATACAGCCAGAGTGTCGAGTAGCGTCAATTGAGTGATAGTTAAGGGCTTCTACCAGAAGTTGTGTTGTTTTGAGTAAACTGCATTCATGCTTTGTGAGCTTTGGGGTTTCGTCATGATTTTCTGCAGTTGTGGGGTTTTTTTGGCCCGTCTCTGAAGCCCCCATATCCTTCATTGAGTCTTCACGAGAAGCATCGCTTATTGTAATAGGTGTATTCGGCATCTTGGTATTTATCTCACTTTTACTGTTGTCTTGAGTGTATGCAGCTGAAAGATCTTCCCATTCTTCCTTACCCTGATATGAAGATATCTCTATTACTTCTAGCGGCGAGGTTGGTGACCTATCAGTGTGGGCCGTATCCTTCCCAGGTCTCAATGTGCTATTGTGATAGATTACTTGTTCAATATGGGTTAAAGTTTGATTTCCCATATTTAAGTCGTTCTGTTCCCAGCGCTCCTTTTTAATGTTTACATTCGCTTCGTTGTTGACGCTGAGATTCTTTTTGTTCTTGGCTTATTACAATGCAGTTCGTAGACCCGTCGACTTCGCCTCCCTTGCCGGGTATGTTGCCCTCACAAAAATTCCCATTAGCAGTAATGCCAGGGCCTATGAAGCTTTTGTGAGGTGTGTTTGTAGGTAGGCTTTTTGTATTATTTGCCCTGTGCACTTGAATAAGGTTTGCTTCTAAGACAAGTTTCGTTCCTGGCTTTATCACTTTGGTTGTAACAGACCTTAAGATGGAACTTTTGTCACGCTGAGGGGTTGATGTCACTTGTAGTGATCCCCTAGCCGTAGGGCTGGGGCTTCCCTTGCTGTTGATTGCTGGCAGTAAGCCAGTGTGCTGCACAGGCTGGGGAAAGCTGAGATGGTTCAATGGGTTGCTGTAAGCCTGAAGATTCATTGATGTTTGAGAGTAGTGTGTCCCCCCACATTTCTTAAAAAGTGAAACCTTGTATAAATTTTTGGTTGAAGCATTGTGAGGCTAGTTTTTGTTTTGCTGCCCTTTTCTGCTTTTGTCGGTTGTTCTCTGCTCAGGCTGTTAAGGTCGGACTTAACGCTTGTTATATCAATTAGCGAGCCTTCGCTCTGAGTTGTTTGCCTGGTTTTGATCGGTGGCTCTTCTCTTGCGAGAGCTTTCGGCGATCTTTTGCGTTTGTTTGTGCGTATGTTTGCCCCCCCTTTATTCGTGGGGCATCCCCGAACACGTCCTGATCTCATATCACCAGGGCAGCCCGAGCGTCAAGGTCGCGTCCGTTGTCACCCAATGGCCCGGTGACCAGCGGCCTGGAAAATGTGGTTTTGGAATAATGCCTTCCTGCGTAGCCTCAGGGGTCAGGCGCTCTGACTGGTACTTGGCAACCAACAGGTCTGATGAGGCTTCCAACGGTCGAAGTTTCTGCCACAAGCCTCCTGCTATTGCCGGTCATAGGTTCTCAGCCTGTCGCGGCTCTTCCACCACCGAACCTTCCACCACTGAGCCTTCTCTGCAAGCCCTGCCTCAATGCCTCCGCTCCTTTGGCGTGCGGTGGCTTTCCTTGAAACCCCGCTTCACCAAGCTTTCTCCCAGCCCTCCACAATAATGACGTCTTGCTGCAATCAGAGCTGCTGGCTCCTTTGTTCTCTGCCCCAAACGCGACTCCAAAGCTGTGATACAGTGCTGATTGAGACACCCACAGCAGCACGCTACAGAAACAGGGGGTCTCACAGCTCTCACAGTGCTTGCAGCGTTCCCGGTTCAAATAGTTCCTGCGGGGCACTCGTTCCAGCTGCACAGCCACACAGTTTTTACAGATTTTATCCCACGTTGCACTGTGCCGCCAGGATCGATGCTGCCACTGCTTCTCCCTGCCATGCTCAGAGCTCAGCGCCGGCCGTAACACAGCTTGTCAGCTACCCCCCGTGCTGCCTCAAAGCCACCTCTCACCTCCTCCTCTCCTACTCCGGGCTGGCTCCGCGGCTCTCGGCTCTTGGCTCTGCGGCTTCAAGCTCCAAGTCGGCACCGAAGCTCTCCGGAGCCCCAATCCTCTCTCATCAGCCGTAGGTTTTTACAGCTGACCGCCGCCGCCGCTTTTCCTCTCCTTGCGGCTGCTCGGCTGCTCGCGGTCCGTGGCTTGGTGCGGCGGTTTGCTGTGGCTGTGGCGTCCGCTGCACTCTGCTCTCTACTGCTCTCTGTAGGGAAAATGAGGATTAGGCCTCTATGCGGCAACAAAAAGCAAACAAGGAGGGAACCAAATGTGCCCTTCAAGGAGACTGAGTGCTCCTACCTGGCCCCAATACACTAAACCCTGTCTGGGAGGTGGTCACACCTCCCTGTGACAGGATACCTATTCTGCCATCCCCTGCACAAGCTTGGCTCAGCAGCTGGAGGGCAGAATCGGTGTCTCTGGTCGCTTGTACCCATGTTGTGCTGCCTTGGTATACAGGACTGGTACCAGGATCACTGAGGGCCTCCAAAATTAGCTTTACAGTGCATGAAATCATACCTCTCACAGTTTACAATGTGGGAGTATGATTACAACATGCTTGATACCAAACATGATAGGGTTAGTTACAGCCAGTTTAGAGATGATCATCGCGTAATGATGCATGGCCACTCTATGTATCGTAATGGATGTTGCACTTGCAACTTGGGAGAA
Source organism: Lissotriton helveticus (assembly GCF_964261635.1). Lineage (NCBI taxonomy): Eukaryota > Metazoa > Chordata > Amphibia > Caudata > Salamandridae > Lissotriton > Lissotriton helveticus. Next base: position 484,578,352 of record NC_136057.1, on the reverse strand, counting down.
TGGACTCCGAAGGTTGCAGGCAGTAGCACCTTCGCACTTAGAACCAAGCACCCTTCCTTCAGGATTGAAAGGCCTGCTTTAGGGGTGAATAAAGTTTTTAGTGCAGTGACCTCAGATATTGGGAAACCTATATATGTTGTAAGTGGTGCCTGCACCAGCTTAAATAGGCTGCTACGGCATGCCTGTAGTTAGTTTGACTGATTTCCCCCCCCCCCCCCCCCCCCCCCCCCCCCCCCCCCCACGGGTGGCATAATGCATGCTTCAGCCCTTGATTTAGAATTATGGGGGATCCTTTGTGTACCTATGCCCTGGGTACTTCAGTACCATATACTAGGGACCGATAAGGGTACACCAGTGTGCAATCTGGTATGTACCCAAATACTTACCATACCAGTTTAGGGGAGGAAGCACAGAGACTGGGGTCCTGATTAGCAGGATCCCAGTCCGACTAGTCAGAAACAGCATAGCACCAGGCAAAAAGTGGGGGTAACCATAAAAGCTGATCTACAACCAGCAACTCTTTACTCAGCACTCAAGCAGGTATGGCGAAAATGAGGATGGTACTGGATATCCTAAAAGCTGTGACTCTTGAAAACATCAAAATTCCACCACAGGTTCTGCCCCTTTGACCGTCACTCCGATTAGCAGAGGATCAACCCCCCTCAATGGTCAAATGAGCAACAATACCAAGCAAGGTCACATTACACATCCCGGTGACCTGCTCGAGGAAGAGGGGCCCCCTAGTCCATCGGCCATAACATCAAAAATGCCTGCAAAGCAATACTCACTCTTCCCCTTTCTCCGTGATCCCCTCCTCTGGGTAGGAAGTAATATTACACACATGGACAAGTGTTGCAAGATTTCAAATGACAAGTGGGTCTTCAATATTGTGCAAAATGGTTAATCTATCAGGTTCAAGACAACTGCCCTTCCACAGAGGAAGATGCCCAGTTAACAGGAGTCAACACACTGCTCCAGAAAGACTCCATTGAAGAAGTTCCAGCCTCCCTACAAAGGGTAGGAATTTTTCACACTTTGTTTCAGAAAAAAGGCCAGAATCTGGATTACAGACCAATTCTAGACTGGAGGCTTTTTAACAAGTTTATCTGGAAGGAGAAGTTTGGAATGTTTCTCCAACAGATCTACACCCAGCTTAATCAAGAGCACTGGATGTGTGCAATAGATCTTCAAGATGCCTACTTCCACATTCCAATCATCAAGAAAAACCAACCAGAAGTTCCTGCGCTTCAAAGTAGCATCCACACACTGCTAATAAAAGGTCCTGCCCTGCGGGCTCAAGTCAGCACTTTGTACGTTCTCCAAGTGAATGGCGGTGGTAGCTGCATACTTGCTTGTAGAAAATGAGGATCTGCTTTCATGGTCACCCCCACTTTTTGCTGACTAGTCTGACTGGGATCCTGCTAATCAGGATCCCTTTCTCTGTACTTCTTCCCTTAATTGGACATGGTGAGTACGTGGGTACACTCCAGATTGGCTATTGGTGTACCCTGATAGGTCCCTAGCATATGGTACTAAGGTACCCAGGGCATAGGTACTCCAGGAGTTTCCCATGGGCTGCAGCATGTATTATGCCACCTATAAGAGAACACTCAATTTGTGGCTACAGGCCTGCCATTGCAACCTTTGTAATCTGGTACTAGCACCACTTACGACAGATATAAATTTCCTTCCATTTGGGGTCACTGCACTTAACCTAAAAGTCAGCCCTAAGGCAGGCCTTTCAATACTGAAGGCAGGGCGCTGGGTCCCAATTGTGGGTGTGCCCCTGCATGAGCAAGACACCCCTACGACCTTCCGAGTCCATTCTCTCGGGCTGTAAGTGCATCAGCCATTACAACATAGTGGCCATGCATCGTTACATGATGACCATCTCTAAACTGGCTGAACAAACTGTCATGTTTGGTATTAAACATATTGGAATCATACTCTCACACCGTAACCAGTGTGAGGTATGATTCCATGCAATGGCGCGAAATTAGACAAATGACAGAGAAGTATCCTCCCACTGTCCAGCCCCTCTTCTGAGGGGGACCCCTGAATGGTCCCAACCCTTTCCTGAGGGTACTTAAGGGTTACCTGTGGGTGGGTCCCTACTTTGGGAGACAATTTAGATCACATACCACTCAACTTAGACTGCCTGGACTCTCTGGACTTTGCTAGACTTCGCTTTGGGAACCAAGACTGCAATGGGGAAGATTCTTGCTACTCCTGGGCCCGTCGTCCTGCTGGTCTTCTGCAACGTCGGTACCTGTGCTCCATACAGGTTCTTCACCAGTCCTGTCGACATCCAAGACACCTGAAGGAATCTCCCTTGAAGTGAAGGTGTTACTTCCCTGCATCTGCAGGCACCACAACGCAGCTGCCTGGTCTGCTGATCCCGTGCTCCCACGGACTCCAAAAGGCTCAGCAACACAGGTGGTGGTTCTGCAACTTACTCGAAGCCTGCACTGTCTTCATACAGAGTTTGAGGCCAGTATCCTTCGTCAGAAACGATGGAACAGAACCTCTCTGTACCGCGTCGCCTTGCCTTTGCCAAAGCTTGTTGACACTCCTACAGAGATCTTCGGGCACCACGAAGCTCCAACCTCAAGCAACTCCTGCAGCCAATATCTTCACCCTCCCTGCTTCCTCTGCACCGTGGGCTGCCTTCATTGGTGAGCTGCTCAAGGTCCTCTTGCGACTCCTGTGCGTTCAGCCAGTGGGTCCTCTTGAGGGTCTTTTTTTGGCTTTAGTGGGCTCCCCTGCTTGATCGGGCCTGCTCTTCTCGTGGTGAGTCACTTGGACCTTGCTGGTCCCGACACTAAACCTTTGTCGACTTTGTTTGCCACTGCCAAGGCTTGTTGGTGCCCTATGCCGGACGCTGACACCTTGGCCTTCAACATCTGACGTTGGGGAGCTCATGAACGGCTCCTGGTCTCCTACAGCGTCGCCTGGTCCGCACAGCTGCAACTTCAAGGGCACAGTCAACCTCTCCTGCATCTTCGACATCAGTGGGCATTCGGCTTCCATGCATCCTGGGTGGCATAGACTTTGTCCCCTCTGCTTCCAGGTACCTCTCATCCTGAATCCACCTTTGGGTTCCACCAGACTCCGTAGTCTTCTCCAGAGGCCTCTTTCCTGAACTCCTCCAGTGTGGTCTACGGCTGTTTCTGACAGTACTTGACACCTATGCACCCGGCTTCCCTGGTGTAGATATCCTGGTTTCTGGGGTATCCACAGATGGGGTGACTCTTAAACCTTCTACGGGGTTTCTTCAGTATCTGCTGAGAAGGGTCCGTCTTTAAAGTTGCAATTGCAACTTACCTATTGACTAACATTGATAACGCGGTCATGTTCCCACTCTGCACACAACCTCAGTGGGGTTACTAGATATTCACCTTGGGTGATTCCTTGTGTCCCCAACTCTTCCAAGTCTTCTGGGTCCATTCTTGACTTGAGTTGTGGTTCACATTGCACTATTTTAGTATATGGTTTGGTCTTCCCCTGGAGACCACTGTGTATTTTTGCTAATTACGTGTTTCATTTTCTAAGTATTGTGTGTATTGGGTTTAAATCTCTGAGGAGGAGATATTGCAATGTGTTGGTGAGTGTCTGTAATAAAATACATATTTTTATTACTACACTGTGATTATTTTTCACTTAACCTATGCCATATGATTAAGTACTGGTAAAACATGCTGCTTTACACTTCTATACTAAACCTGAAGGGTGCTCTCCACAGCTTCCACTTAGAGAGTTTTTAACATGGTTGAAGACCACTAAAGTCCAAAATCTGGATTAGTGCAGCATGCTACACTTACATAAGTGAGTACCATATACCAACCCAGCCTCTCCCATCTTCATCTACCCGTACTTACTGACTAATCAGATGTTCGCCCCCTCTACTATCACCTACAAATCTGCATCCAAGCTCTGCAACATTTAGGCCTACAGGACAATTTCAAGAAATCAATACTGATTCCTACTCAAACCATACATTACTTTGAAGCAATCCTGGATTCTCCTCGGTTAACACGAAATGTCTCTCTCCTCCACACTTTTTATCTATCGGCCTGGCAAGTAGGCTATCTACTAGGTTTGATGGTATCTTGCATCTTCATTGCTCACAATGTCAGGCTACACATCCGAACACTCCAGCAAACACTGGAAGACTAGTAGTCTGTTCTCGAGCCTCTGGGAAGAGAGTAGTTCTCTCACAGATGGTCAAGGAATCTCTCCAATGGTGGATGCAGAGTCGCAATCTCCATATAGGAGTCCCTTTTCAACCATCACTACCCACACAGACTCTTCCCTCCAGGGCTGGGGGAGCCCACATGGGTTCTTAAGTTCAAGCACTGTTTGGACAAATAAATTATACCTTATCAACATGCTGTAACTAATGGCAGTCCATCTCGCACTCAAGTTTTTTTACCTGTCCATACAGACACGCTCCCTTCTGGTGCAGACAGACAATACGACCACAATGCAATATCTAAACAAGCAGGGAGGAACCCGATCATGTCCCCGGTCTCTGGAGACTGAAGCAATATGGACGTGGCTACTTGCCAGAGACCTGGCCTACTCCGCTATCCACCTACCAGCAACACTAAATGTTCAAGTAGACTCTGTTGCCGCTTCAACAAAGCTCATGGCTGGATAATAAATGGAGAAGTTGTGCAAGACATTTTCCACCAGGATCGAAAGGGTAAGTTTCCATGCAGTTCTCACAAGAGGAGAGCGAGAAACTGAGACCAGTTGCATTTTACAAAAAGTCCCTAATCGCACACACTAGCAACTGGAATAGGTTTATCTGAAAGAAACACGTTAGAGTTCGAGGCATGTGGGCTGCTGAATTCATATCTATAGCATAGATCGCCGCCTAGTGTTGGGTCCGGATGATTGCACATTGTTGTCCTGGAAGAGTCTTCAAAGTATCACGAGATAGGTGGCTCCTCCCCTGGACTACAGTGCGCATGGGCATCGACTCCATCCCCAGATTGTTTTTTTCTGCCATTGGGTTCGGATGCATATTTGATCAGTCAAGTTCGGATTCGATAGAAACTTTCTTTTGGGCCCAAAGGCCTTTCCTACATCGTCGGTTTTGTCTTGCGTTTGGTGCCCAGCTCTGTTCCGGCTCGGTTTCCGAGTTGGACATCCAGAGGAGTCGCGTGGCTCTTCGGTGCTAGAGGCCCAGTCGACGCAACAAGCCGTATTCTACGACACATCATGGAACGGAGCCCGTTCGAGGTGCCCCGTGTGCAACTCTAAGTATCCCCACATCGACGTCCATCCGGTGTGCAGCAAGTGCCTGTCGCCGGATCACGATGAAGCTTGTTCTCGTTTTCGCTCCAAGAAGACGATTCGACTTCGGTGCGTGGCGCGCCAGGAGGCCCAGCAGACGGCACCTGAACCGGTGAACATTTTCGATACCGACGGAGAAGAGGCAGACTAGCAGGAAGAACGAGAGCCGATCTCAAATCCAGCGGCAGAGATCGACTCCAACTACGACGCAGACGTAGAAACGCTAGATACTGAAGACGTCGTCGTCGACTAGGTAGGAGACGACGATGGGGCCAATGGGGCCACGGAAGATAGCTCAGGCGAGGAGCTATGCCCCGTTCGGACAATAGCTAAGGCTCAGGTCGAGGGATCGCCACATGGCCTTACCCAAGATCTTGCACCTAGATCCAGTCTCGCCTCCGGGCCCGGCTACGGACACTTCTACGGAGCCGCCATTAGCCAAATCGAAACCGAAAGAGAAAGCTTCGGTCTCGACAGACACTTCTACAGAGCCGCCATTAGTCAAATCGAAACCGAAAGAGAATTTATTTATTTATTTATTTATTTAGAAGTTTTCTATAGCGCTAACAAGACCCGAAGGTAGCAGAGCGCTTTACAGTAACAGGTGTGACAGGGTGAACAACAAGATATGTAACAAGTAGAGGCAGTCCAATATTGGGGGAGGGAAAGTGCGTAACAGTGGGACTTTTGGTGTAAGGATACATAGCTAACACATAGTTCAGTGGGAGATCCTGGTTATCTGGGACCTAGGGAGCGGATGAGGAACAAGGATTTGAGTTGGTTCTTGAATTCCGCATAGGACGGTAGAGTTCTGATATGTGGAGGGATAGAGTTCCATATTTTGGGGGCATTTCCAGTGAAGGAGCAGTCCGCAGTTTTCTTCTTTCTGGTTTTTGGAAGGATGAGCAGCAGGGAGTTGGAGCTTCTCAAATATCTGCTTTGGCCTGCTTTTTTGAGCTTGGTTGCCAGGTACTCAGGTTTACCGGTGTGGAGGGCTTTGTGGGTTAGGCAGGCCGTTCAGAAGGAGCTACGCATTTCCACCGGAAGCCATTCAAGTTCTTTGAGTGCTGGGGAGATGTGGTCGAATTTTTTGCATCCTGTGATCATTCTTGCTGCCGCATGTAGTGTTGTTTTTAGTGGCGCCAAGTGTGATTTGGGGATACCTGTAAGGATTGAATTCCCATAGTCCAGTCTAGATAGGACTAGAGATTGTGTAGCTAGTTTAAGATCCTTGTTGGGAATGAAGGTTTGATTTTGTTCAGCAGTCTGAGGTTGAAGAAGGCACTTTTTGCCGAGTTCTTGATGTGGTTTGTCAAGGTGAGTTTGGGGTCTAGGGTGAAACCCAGAGATTTGACGGAGTCCGTTGGCGTGAGAGAACCTTTAAGAGCATCGATCGACTTCAGCCACTCCGTGACTTGAGGGTTGTCTTCTTTGTTTGATATGAGAAGGGTTTCAGTCTTGTCGGGATTGAGTTTCAGGTGGTTTTTTGTCAGCCAATCTTGAACATCTTTTAAGACAGCATTTAGTCTATGGATGTCGTTGGGTGAAGAGGTTTCCAGGTAGATCTGCGTGTCATCCGCGTAGAGGTGGAAGAGGATGTTGGCATTCCTGAGTAGTTTGGCGAGCGGTTCCATATAGATGTTGAAGAGCTGAGGAGAAAGTACTGATCCTTGGGGGACACCCTTGTTGACTTGCTGTGTTTCGGAGGTGAAGTTCTTCAGTTTTATTATTTGCGAGCGGTTGTGGAGAAAGGAAGAAAACCAGTCAAGAACTACCTCGCCGAGGCCGGCTCTTACTTGCAGAGTTTTGATGAGGAGCTTATGGTCTACCGTGTCGAACGCTGCGGATAGATCGAGGAGTATGAGAAGGCAGCACTTGTCAGCGTCAAGAGAACCGTGAATGTCGTCTATGATGTTCAGCATTGCGGTTTCTGTGCTACGACCTTGTCTGAAGCCAGATTGGAGGGGGTCCAGGAGATTGATGTTATCCAGGTGATGAGTTAGTTGCAGGAGCACGCAGCGTTCCAGTGTTTTGGCGAGTAGAGGGAGGTTGGATATCGGTCTGAAATTGTTCAAGTCTGTAGAGTCAAGGCCGGGTTTTTTCAGCAAAGGAGTGACTTGTCCCATTTTTAGACAGTCGGGGACCACTCCGCTTTGTAGGGAGCTGTTTATGATTTTGCCCCATATTGGTGCTAAGGTGAGCTTCATTTTTTTGACAAGTGAGGGGGGAATGGGATCTGAGATGTGAGCTGATGGTTTGGAGGTCGAGATTAGCGAGATTATCTCCGTTTCCTGCACGTGGCGAAAGCTTAGCCAAGGTAGGGGAGGGGGGCCAGAAGGGAGGGCCTGAGGGATGGTCGTGTTGCTGATGTCTAGAGATAGTTCGATTTTTAGGACCTTGTCGTTGAAGAAGCTTGCGAAGTTGTCGCATAGTTCTTTGGACGCCTGCAGGGGTGAGGGCAGAGGCTTGGATGTTTGGTGTCTGATTATGTTGTAGAGTTCCTTAGGTCTGTTTTTGGAGTTGGCAAGTGCCTCTCGGAAGAAGTTGGATTTCTTGTTTTTGATATGGTTGTTATACTTCTTTCGGGCTGTTTTTAATTGTAGGCGAAGGAAGGTTGTTGGGTTGTTTCTCCACTTTCTTTCTTTGGCTCTCAATGATCTTCTTTCTGCGTTGAGGTCCGAATTGAACCAGGTTCTGGACGGGGTGGTACGGCTTCTTTTGAGCTTTGGAGGAGCAAGATTATCGAGAATGGAGACTAGCTCAGAGTTGTACTGGTCAATGAGATCGTTGGTCGAAAGGTGTGGAGAGTTGTCTGGGAGAAGTGAGCTTAGCTGCCCTTCTAGAATGTCTAGGGGGACTTGAGAGAGGTTTCTTGACCATTTGGGTGGGTCTTGGGGAGGTTTGAACGGGATGATAGGGTGATTAATGTGAAATAGGATCATATGATGATCTGACCAGTCAACGGGGAGTATGTGGTTGATCGTGATTGAATTCTTTTGTGCAATGATGGCGTCCAGTGTGGCTCCTTTGTAGTGTGCCTCCTCGGTGCAATGTTGAGTGAGGTTGTTATCTGCGAGGAGGTTGGATAGCGATCTAATTAGAGGGTTGCGGGTTTCATTCCATCGGAGATTTAGGTCACCAAGAATTATGTTTTTGGAATCACCGAGAGCGTCTTGAGCGATCAGGTTGGATAGTTGGTCTCCAAACTCATTGTTTCTGCCCGGAGGGTGATAGAGTAGATGGCAAAATAGAGAATCATTGTCTTTGGTTTTGATGGAAACGGATAGACATTCAAATGAGTTGTATTCAAAGGGGGAGATTTCTGTGATGATCCAGCTGTCCTTGTGGATGATAGCAACTCCACCTCCTCGTTGTTCTATCCTGTCTTTGGAGATGAGGGAGAATCCCGGAGGAACCAGCATGTCTAGGCAGGGGGGAGATGACTTATTTAGCCAGGTCTCAGTGAGGAACGCAACATCTGTCGTGTGTGAGGATGGCTTCAGCTATGTCCGTTGCATGTAATGAGGCCGATCTACAGTTGATAAGGAGGCAGTTGGTGATTCTCTCCTGCATGCTGGTTGGTTTGTCTTTAGCTTCTCTGGGTATGGTGGTGAGGACAGGTAATCTTTGTCGTTTGAGGGTGAGTTGATCTTTCCGATAACCAGTGATTACTTGGATTTTAGATTTAGGTGAGACTGAGATGGGAGAGTCGTAGGACCTGGCTAGTAATGTTGCTTCTCTGTCTGACATAGGCGCTTCTGATCTGAGTGGTCTAGTGGTCAGGTGTTTAGAGCAAGGTGGGATGTGAGATGAGGTAGTGGTCGGGGGCCTAGACCATGGGGCTCTGGAGAGTTCAGGTTTCTTGGGACTGGAAGGCAGGCTCTTGGGATAGGGATCGATCGGGTGAGCGTTGAGGGCTCCTGTGGGCCCCTGGGTGATGCTGTCGTTGGCGAGGAGGGGCGATTGGGGAGGGGTATTGGGATGTTTGGAGGGATTATATTGTGCATTTTGGGGAACTGTGGGTCCCTGGGTGGTGTTGTCGTTGGCGAGGAGAGGCGTTCGGGGAGGGAGTTTAGGGGGAATACAGGCTATACCGAGGTTGAGGAGTATTTCAATTAGGCCTTGGGTGATGGAGTCGACCTGTTTTTCCAAGGCTGTGAGCCGCTTAGTAGTGGAATCAATGGGTGGGTTGTGGGCAACTGCAGTGGGGCCGAGCGTGTTGTAGTGCGAGGGAGTGGGTTGGGAGATAGGGATCGGGGTAGAGGGCGGGGGTTGTGTGGGAAGAGGGCTGGGTGAGATATTGGACATGGGCGGGAAGGGGGGAGGGTCAGGAGGAGGATAAGACGGGGGACGTTTGAGAGTGGGGGGGATATTCGAGGGGAGGCTCGTTGGCTGTGAGCTGCCAGTTGACCGGGGGGTGATTGTCCTCGGAGGTGGGAGAGTGGGGGGGATATTCGAGGGGAGGCTCGTTGGCTGTGAGCTGCCGGTTGACCGGGGGGTGATTGTCCTCGGAGGTGGGAGAGTGGGGGGGATATTCGAGGGGAGGCTCGTTGGCTGTGAGCTGCCGGTTGACCGGGGGGTGATTGTCCTCGGTGGTGGGAGGGACCGGGGGGTGATTGTCCTCGGTGGTGGGAGGTAGCTATGGGGGGAGAGGTGGTAAGGGGGGGTGGAGGAGGGTGAGAGTTGGCTTTCCTGTAGGTTGTGGATGGGTGGGCGTGGGGGGTGGGATGTGGCGGGTTGGGAGGGAGCCTGACGGGCTGTATGTGGATCGAGGGGGGTCATGTCGCGGTCTTCTCTGTCTGTAGAGGGAATGGACGGTGAGGGTGTAGATGCGAGGTGTGGCGGGGAAGGGAGGGCTGACTTGAGGGAGGGGAATAAGGAGTCAAAAGCTTCCAGGGAGAAAGCTTCGGTCTCGACAAAACCAAAAGTGATAGAGGCGCCGTCGAAACATAAAGCGCCTGTCGCCTTGGTCGGCTCCACGTCTTCAGACCTGTCGGTGCAGACGAAGTCAAAGAAGGTTGTCGAAACGGTGAAGTCGCTCAAGGGCGTCGAGCCGAAGACTGGGGCACCGAAAGCGCTGGTCAAGGTCGCCAACCCGAAGACGTCGGCGCCAAAAGCCGTCGACACAGAAAAGGGACTAAGAGCTACAAAAGCTGTCGATCCTGCGCGTCGGCCGGACAAGGCCAAAAGTACTACGGCCTCGAGTCCGCACATGGTGGTGGGCCGAAAACACCTGTCGAGTCGACGCAACAGTCCGCATCCTTCACAAAGCAGGTGTCGGACTCATTGAAACGCATTAAGGACAAGGCTTCCGCGGACGATCCGAAGAATGCTCCCACGCCGAAGCCTGCCGCAAAAGTCGGCGGCGTCGATTCAGTTCACGCTGCCGCCGAAGTGGCACCGAAGGCGTTCCCGCCAAAGAAGGTCGTCAAGGCATCCATGACGGTGTCCACGGGGCCGAAGCCTACCCCTGCAGTTGTAGGCACAAAGCATCAACAACCCCTGCTGGAGGAGCAGTCGGAACGATTTATCGACGCCGACACCGGTAAACTTTCCATTTAGAAGCGGAAAATCACACCAGCACAGCCTATGGAGTCCTACACAATTCCTTTAAAGAAGAAAAAGGATTCCACAGATTCCCAAGTTCTTGTTGAACTGATTAATCCACGTGGTCAGGACACTGCTCCAATCTCGCCCAATTACTCGGATGTGGAGGCTGGGGAAGGTGACTATGAGGAATACAACTACCCTGCCGACACTGATCCTGAAGATCAGCATGACACATGGGCAGATGCTGCAGACCCGCGGGAACCACAAACTGCCCCGGACACTCAAGTGTATACTGTCAAAACCTCACCTACATAGGATTCTGCGGCATTTAAAGCGCTTATTGAGAGGAGCAGCCAAGAATCATGACGTCCAGCTCCATGCTGACCCTATTGAAGTGGACTTTCTGTTTGACACCGTATCCACCTCTGAAAAGACCGTCATGACTCTGCCAATGCTGAAGGGTGTCTTAAAACATGCTGCAGACATTTTTAAGGAACCCACACGTGCCAGGGTTATAAACCCCAGAATTGAAAAAAAGAAAGCCGGCACCTGGCGACCCTACCTACATCAAGGGCCAGTTGCCATTGGACTCTCTAGTTGTTTCTAATGCCCGGAAGAGGGCAAATTCACAAACTACTGGTGATGCTCCTCCCCCTGACAAGGAATCAAAGGTGCTAGAAGCATCAGGGAAGAGGGTGGCGGTTCAAGCGGCCAATATCTGGCGCATTTCTAACACGCATGCACTCTTGGCCAGATATGACAGGGCACATTGATATACTTGAAACCCTGTTACAACACTTGCCCGATGAATACAAGGATGCAGCAGAGATGCTCATTCAAGAAGGGAAACTCATCTCAAATGCTTTTATTAAGTGTGCACTAGACGCAGCGGACACCGCGGCCAGGGCCATTAACACGAGTGTAATGTTGCGGCGTCAGGCCTGGCTCAGAATCTCCGGGTTCAAACCGGAGATACAAACCACCATCCTAAATCAGCCTGTAAACCCCGATCACTTGTTTGGGCCCGAGGTGGACACCACCCTAGAGAAAATCAAAAAGGACACCGAGACTGCAAAGTCTATGGGGGCTCTCCAGTCCCAGCAGTTCAGGGGTGGTTCTTTTCGTCGCTCAAGTAATAGAGGCGTTTCCAGAGGCCAGCTGTCCCAGCAAACACAGTACACTAAAAGTGGTGCACAAACCTCATACAACAGAGTAGAGGTGGCTATCGCGGAAACAGCGCCAAGGGCAGAGGTCGTGGAAACAACAGCTCCCGATCCTCCGCCACCAACAAACAGTGACGCCTTGTCACTGCCCCTGACCATACAACACCAGTCGGGGGGAGACTCCAACAGTTCCTGCCAGTCTGGAAATCCATCACCACAGACAGGTGGGTCAGAAAGCTTATCCAGTTCGGTTATTGTCTGGAGTTAACATCCACTCCACCCAACATTCCCCCAAAACACCGTCCTATGTCCACAGAGCATTTGCACTTATTGCAGCAAGAGGTGCTTGTCATGCTGCAAAAAGGGGCAATCGAGCTCGTACCAGTGGAACAAAGAGGCTCGGGAGTGTACTCCCTGTACTTCTTGATCCCAAAGAAAGACGGGTCCCTCCGACCCATACTGGACCTCAGGCCCCTGAACCAGTACATTCTCTCAGAACACTTTCATATGCTCACGCTGCAGCAGGTTCTTCTGTTGCTCAATCAGGGGGATTTCCTCGCAACTTTAGATCTCAAGGATGCATATTTTCACATTCCACGGATTGAAAATAACAAGGACCCCCTGAACACTGGTGTCAGTAACTCCTAGGGCAGGGTAATAAATGTGTGAAGCAAACACCTAGGCAGTCAACAAAGGAATGTTACAAAGAACCAACACTGTGGCGAGTGGAGCTCCACTCGCCACAGTGTTGGTTCTTTGTAACACTAATGATATAAATATAAGGTTTTTTTTTATGTATGATTGTATAATAAATAATTGCATTGTTGTTTTTTAACTTTTATTATCATACGGTGGTGGTTCCCACTTGTATGATTTTTATATGTATTCATTAAAATCATGATTAATTTTAATTCTATTCTCTATGTATGATTTTTCGCTGTCATTTGCATTACCTGTTTACACATTCCTTTGCTGACTGCTTGGGTGTTTGCTTCACATATTTTCACATTCCACTACATCCGTCACACAGAAAATACCTCAGATTCACCATTCAGAATCAGCATTACCAATTCAAAGTCCTCCCTTTCGGAGTGACTACAGCGCCCAGGGTGTTCACAAAGTGCCTGGCGACAGTGGCTGCGTACCTCAGGAGACGAAACGTTCACGTCTACCCTTATCTGGATGACTGGCTTGTCCAAGCAAAGTCGGCCCAGCAGTGCGCTGCCAGCATGTCCCACACCATTCACCTTCTTCACGATCTGGGATTCTCACTGAATTATCCAAAGTCACACCTTCAGCCGCCCATGTGCGGCAGTATCTGGGCGCGACGATACACTCTGGTGGCCACAGCGCAGCCAAATTCTGTGAGGATCAACAGCATTCAATTGCTGATACAGAAATTCAGACCGCAACACTCGCTTCCAGCACGAGTGTTCATGCAGTTGATAGGCATGATGGCCTCCTGCATCTTCATAGTCCCGCACGCGAGACTACATATGCGTCCGCTTCAAGAGTGCTTAGCACGTCAGTGGAATCAGGCTCACGGGCAGTTAAAAGACCTAGTGTTGGTGACCGGTCGTGCATACAACTCTCTGCATTGGTGGAATCCACACAACCTTTGCAAAGGCCGACCGTTCCAGGAGCCTGTTCCACAGATCATCCTAACGACGGACGCTTCTCTCCATGGTTGGGGAGCTCATGTACTCCACTACACAGTGCAGGGACTATGGACAACGCAGCAAAAGAAGATGCACATCAACCACCTAGAGCTGATGGCAATCTTCATGGCAATAAAGGCATTCAAAGTACATCTGTGCAACAGTCGTGTTGATCCGGACGGGCAACATGACGGCCATGTACTACATTCAGAAGCAGGGAGGGACACTCTCCACAGTTGTCTCATCTGGCTCAGAGCATGTGGAAGTGGGCCATTCAGAGGAACATCTTCCTCATGGCGGAACACCTCCCAGGCAAGGACAATCAGATGGCGGATCTTCTCAGCAGGTACAGCCACCAAATGCACGAGTGGGAGATACATCCATCAGTACTCCACCCGTACTTCCAGCAGTGGGGTCATCCAGAGATAGACCTGTTCGCCACAAAGGAAAACGCCAAATGCCAAAGCTTTGCCGCCAGGTTCCCGCACCCACAGACGCAGGGCAATGCGATATGGATGAACCGGTCAGGCAAATTTGCGTACGCTTTTCCCCCAGCACCTCTAATACCGCTGGTGGCACGAAAGCTAAAGCAACACTCGATGATGCTCATCCTGGTTGCTCCAACGTGGGCACGCCAACCATGGTACACCACGTTTCTAGAACTTTCCATGGTACCGCATCAAAGGCTGCACCTCACACCCAGACTTTTGACGCAGAGCCATGGCGACATTCAGCACCCAGATCCGCAACAGCTCAACCTGGCGATCTGGCTCCTGAGGTCTTAGAGTTTGGCTACCTCAACTTGCCTCCGGACTGCATGGATATCATACGGGAGGCAAGAAAGCCCACCACGAGAGCATGCTATGCAGCAAAATGGAGCGGTTTGTCATTTATTGGGTGGACCACAACATTGACCCGCTTGACGCGTCCACGCACAACGTCATTTGTTATCTGTTACATCTTTACAAATGCAATCTGGCATATGCTTCCATTCGAATACATTTATCCGCCATAGCGGCTTATCTCCAAAACAGGCAGCATCTCTCCCTTTTCAGGGTGCCTGCCATTAAAGCATTTATAGAGGGGCTCAAACGAGTCATTCCTCCCAGGACCCCACCTGCTCCTGAATGGAATCTTAATGTGGTCCTCACCCGGCTGATGGGTCCACCTTTTGAGCCTCTACATTCATGCGAGCTTCAGTTCTTAACATGGAAAGTGGCTTTCCTGATAGCCATTACGTCACTGCAACGTGTTAGTGAGCTCCAGGCGCTCACTGTACAAGAGCCATTCATACCAATTCACTCCAACCGGGTAGTGCTGCGCACTAACCCAAAAGTTCGAGGCATGTGGGCTGCTGAATTCATATCTACAGCATAGATCGCCGCCTAGTGTTGGGTCCGGATGATTGCACATTGTTGTCCTGGAAGAGTCTTCGAAGTATCACGAGATAGGTGGCTACTCCCCTGGACTACAGTGCGCATGGGCATCGACTCCATCCCCAGATTGTTTTTTTCCGCCATTGGGTTTGGATGTATATTCGTTATCTCCAGTTCGGAATCGATAGACTTTTCTTAAGGCCTGAAGGCCTTTTCCTATACCGTCGGTATTGTTTTGCGCTCGGTCCCAGCTCTGTTCCGGCTCAGTTCCCGAGTCGGACATCCCGAGGAGTCGTGTGACTCTTCGGTGCTCCAGGCCCAGTCAACGCAACAAGACTTACGACGACACATCATGGAACGGAGCCCGTTCAAGAAATGTCCCGTGTGTGGATCGAAGTATCCCCACATCGACGTCCACCCAGTGTGCAACAAGTGCCTGTCGCCAGACCACGATGAAGCCAACTGTATGGCTTGTTCCCGGTTTCGATCGAAGACGATTCGACTTCGGCGCGTGGCGCGCCTGGAGGCCCAGCAGTCGGCCCCGGCACCGGTGGACATCTTCGAGAGAGAAGAAGCAGACGAACAAGAAGTTCATCTGCAGATTTCACCTCCAGCGGAGGAGATAGACTACGACGCGGACGTCGAAGCGCTCGATGCAGAAGAAGTCGTCGACTAGGTAGGAGACGACAATGAGGCCCATCGGGCCATGGAAGAAAGTTCAGGCGAAGAGCTATGCCCCGTTCGAACAATCACTAAGGCTCTGGTCGCAGGATCGCCACACGGCCTTACCCAAGACCTTGCACCCAGATCCACGGCTTCGCCTACGGGCCCGGCTACGGACACTTCTGCGGAGCCGCCGGTGGTCAAAACGAAACCGAAAGTGAAACCCTCGGTGTTGACGAAACCGAAAGTGATGGAGACGCCGACGAAACAGAAGACGTCTGTCCCTCTGGCCGCCTCCTCGTCTTCCGATATGTCGGGGCAGCCGAAGAAGGCTGTCGATCCGGTGAAGTCGACCAAGGGCGTCGAGCCAAAGTCGGTCAAGGGCGTCCATCCCAAATCGACCAAGGGCGTCGAGTCGAAGACTGGGGCCCCAACCCCGGGAGTGAAGGCCGCCGACCCAAAAGCCGTCGGCGCGGAAGGAGGACACGGCGCACCTAAGAAAGCTGCTCCTGTACCTCGGCCGGAGAAGGCCAAGACATCGACGCTCGAAACTTCACACGCTGGTGGACCGAGGACGTCTGTCGGGTCGACGAAACCGTCCGCTTCCTTTACGAAGCATGTGTCGGACTCACTGCAACGCATCAAGAACAAGGCTTCCGCGGTCGATCCGAAGGATGCTTCCACCCCGAAGCAGGCTTCCAAAACGCCAAAGTCTTCGACGCCACTCCTGTTTACGTTGCCGCCGAAGGTGGCACCGAAGGCCTTCGCACCAAGGTCGGTCGCCAACGCGCCCGTGCAAGGGTCTGCAGGGTCGAAGCCTTCTCCGGAGCTTGAAGCATCGACAACCCTTGATGGAGGAGCAGTCGGAACATTTTATCGACGCCGACACCAGTAAACTTACCCTCCATAGTTGCGGTGCACCTTCCGGGAGAGCAGAACATAAAAGCAGATTGGCTCTGTCTGCACTTCGAAGATCAGCCAGACTGTGTGCTGCATGACGAGGTGTTGGCAGATATTTGCCAGCAGTGGGGTCGTCCGTCAATAGATTTGTTTGCAGACGGCAAAAACAAAAAATGTCACGCCTTTGCATCCAGTATCCACCGTCCCCGGACAAGGGGGAGTGCGCTTTTGATGGATTGGTCAGAGACATTTGCATACACCTTTCCTCCACTGCCTCTGATCCCGAAGGTGGTGTCCAAGCTCCTCAGATCCAACAGGAAGATGATTCTGATAGCTAGAGACTGGCCACGTCAGTGGTGGTACCCGGACCTTCTGCAGTTTTCGGTACTCCCCCACAGGAGACTACCTTACAGAGCGGACCTGCTGACCAAGATGGACGGGAAGATTCTCCATCCCAGCCTTCCTTCTCTGAACTTGGCAGCATGTCTTCTGAGGTCCTACAATACGGACACTTGAATCTGCCGCAGGACTGCATGCGCATTCTGAAAGAGGCTAAGAGTCCTTCCACAAGAGCGTTGTTCTACCTATATGTTGCAAATCATTTTGACCCTACAAAGGGGCAGGAGGAAGTGATTCTTCCTTACCTCCTTTATTTAGCTAAAGCAGTTCTGATATATGCCGCGATCAGGTTTCATTTGTCAGCCAATACGGCATACAGAAAATCACCCAACCAACCTTCTTTTTTCCAATTACAGGTGGTTGAGGATTTCCTACAGGGTTGAAGAAAGTATTTCCCCTGGTGTGAACTCCTTCTCCCCCTTGGGAATTGAATCTGTTGCTGTCTAGATTGATGGGTCCTCCTTTTGAGCCCATACATAAAGCCACATTGCAACACCTGATGTGAAAAAACGCTTTTCTGGTAGCGATAACATCAGCGCGTAGAGTCGGTGAAATCCAAGCGCTGTGTACAAAAGAACCATATACTGTGTTTCACCACAACAGGGTAGTGTTAAGGGCTCACCCTGCTTTTTTGCCAAGTTATTTCTGATTTCCATATCAATCAGTCAATCTCCCTATCGTCCTTTTTTCCCAATCCCGCAACTCCTGCGGAGATGTCTCTACACTCCTTGGACCTTAAAAGAGTGCTCAAATTCTATTTGGAGGGTACAAAGGGCATAAGGAAATCAGGTCAATTGTTTTTATTTATGGTGCCATGAGCACAGGTTTCCCAGCCTTTAAAAGATCCAATTCAAGATGGATAGTGTCCTTTATAAAATTGGCCTAACAATTGGCGCATAAACCCCTTTTGTTGTCTCCTAAAGCACATTCCACTAGGGGGAAAGCGACCACTGTAACTTTCTTGCATGATGTTCCAATGTCCGAAATTTGCAAGGCAGCAACGTGGAGATCGGTTCACACTTTCACAAGACATTATTGTCTAGACTCCGATTCCAGAGCGTATACTCAAGTGGGCCAGGCCTCCTTGAGGAATCTTTTCGGATAGTAAGGTATCTATCAAGGCTAAGTTATCTGAGCTGGTTGGTTAAGTTACCGTTCTGGTGCCTTTGCCCGCAGGGGGATGAGATGAGGCTCGCTATTCTATTCTAGTGCTTATGACTATTGATGATGATCCCCTGGAAGAGAAGGATTAGTTACTTACCTGTAATCCTAGTTATCATCCTCATCAAAGTCATAAGGAACCCTTCCGCCTCCCCGGGCAAATGATCTTTGTATTTTTAAGAGAAAAGTAATGTCAACTCTTTGTGTTATGGCTTTTGAGTCACCTCAAAGATCAACTGACCTAACTGTCACCCCTGAGGCATGATGGGAAGCTGGGGGTAATGACTGCCGGATTCCGGTTTCCGTTTGTGAGTGAGAGTTGCGTGCGGGGAGCTACGAGGAGCAGAGAGCCGCGGGAACGGAGAGCAGAGAGCCGGAGCTGGAGAGTGGAGTACAGCATGCAGTGGGTGGCAAGTGGCAGGTGAGCAAAGGGGTCGGAGCGGATACAGTCACCGCTGTTTTTGATTCCCCGAGCCACCGTGCCACTGCTGCTTGAACCGCTGGACGCGCTTGGTGGGCGGAGCGGAGAAAAGCGGATCCGCCGCCGCCATTTGGGAATACCGCCTCCAATGCCATTGGCCCCGCTTGAGCTGCTGAGCCATCGCCATCGCCTCTAACGGAGAAGTGGGGCAGAACAGAGCGAGCGGAGTGGTGCAGTGAAGGAGAAACATAAAAACAAGAGCTATAAAGAGCAAAAGGAGGGCGGCGACCTGAGGTGAGCTGTGGAGAGCTGCTGCGTGGAGAGCTGCGATAGCACGGAGAAGGATACCGCTTAGGGGTGCAGGGGCAGAGCGACCAGAGGAGTGGTCAGAGGTGGACAGAGGAGAGAAAGGGCCACTCCGGTGTAGTGTGGGAGGTTTGGATAGCTGGGGGCTACGAGGGCTGACTGTTTGTGGCTTGTGGATAAGTAACAGGGGGTTAGAGGAGCGAGTTGTGTTGCACCCCTTCCCTCTTTTCACCCCCCTTGCCTAGCTCCCATCCCCCCCCGCTTCCCTCCAGTTTCCTTCCCTAGTTAGCATTGCAAGAATTGCAGGAGCTGCATGAACTCCTAAAAAGTGCTGAATAGTGCCGAATAGATTTGAAAAGACCTGCTACAGAACACCGAGGGGGCAGTTGATGCCCTGTAGTGCCGTTTATGATATTTTCTGTTGCGCTGATCTGTGAACTGTCTTCAGCTGTCCCCAGCTGTGCAACTTCTGATATCCTGCCAACGCTTACTACTTTGTGCAGAAAAGAGTCTTGGGAGAGGAAAGTGAGCGGAGTCAGCAGCAGATTTGGCTGTCCCTGTGTCTGGTAATTATTGCTGTTGTACGGAGAGTAAATGGAATAGATCAAAGGAAGGGGCTGCCTGACCAAACACGGTCAAGTATAGTGTGAATAAGAATGAGGTCTGGTCGCCAGCGTGGGGGCCTACCAAAGCCTAAACAAAGTCAAACGACCGAAGAGTCTACAGTTGCACCACCTCAACTTGAGGTGTGTGGGAAATGGAGAAAATATGAAAAATAGCAGCGGCTTTGCCAATGTAGAGGGGAATCCGTGTCAGCCAGCAGAAGAGCGGGCTTTATATGCATCTTTTAACAAGGATCGTGTGGACTGCCTGAAGTCTTCATATGTGGCGCAGTCATCTATAAAGAGCTATGTTTTTAAGTACCATCAAAAACAGTGACAATATTAAAAGAAATTTCATCGAAAAGAAAGATCCTAGTGGGAATGTTAAGGTCAGTACATTGCCCTCACCATTACCGTCACCACTGTGTAGAAAAGGAGAAAAGAGTGATTATTCTGGTGAATTAATTCATTCAAATTTGTCTGAGAAATTGAATGCTGTTGCAGACAGCCAGGTCGGCCAGGATAGGTGTGCAATTAATGAAGGTGCTGTAGTGCAGAAGGTGGTGTTATCTTCGTTCCAGCCATCATCTGTTGTTGGGCAGCAACAGGCCCAGGCACAAATCCATGCTTGTGTCTCTACTGCCGGTCAGGTAGAGTTACAGCTGGTCAATGATCTTCAGATTACCAGTCAAGAGATGCATTATAAATCTCCCGTCTGGTGTAGTAAAGGGTTGGATGGAGTGTGTGATATGTCTTCTTGTAGAATACTGAATGAAAATAAAGATGTTACGGTGTTAGATCTTGAAGGCGGAGTTGGAAATTCGTCTCACAAGGATAAATCTACTGAACAGATATTGGTTTCAGAGGACTCAAATAGCCGTTTTGTTAAAAGTCATAATGTCGGCTTATTTAACCTGGATCAGTCAAGTATAATTATGGAGAATAGCCTCACAAATAATAGATCACTGTTGGTTCCAGGTGTCTGCTGCACTGAAGATTATGAATATAAATGAGCAATGCAGCTTAGACTTAAACGGCCAGTTTACCCCAGCTAATATCTTTATTAACTAAACTTGAGGAGAATGCTCAGGCTAGCCTAGGCGATTTAGAAAAAAGTGTGGCTAGTCCTGAGCGGGGCTTATGGGATTGTCTTTTATATACCATGGGCTCAATTACTAATGCGCTTAATTTTCATTCTGATAAATTAGAGGTTCAGGTAGATACCCTAAACACACTAGCATCTCATGTAGTGGGTATTGATACAAAACTCCTGCAATTAACTAACCTGATAAGGAAAGTGCAAGCAGATAGAGAGCCCGTTTATAACATGTACCTGTGCTCAACTGATTGATAAAATTTCTGACTTACCATCAATAGTAAGTTCAATGGTGCATGAAGTAAAACATTTGTCGGGCAGAAAAGGGCAAGTTAATGAAGAAGTTATTGATCAATCTGGAAAAAAGAACATCTCAGGCAGCATGGCTAGATCAGGGGTATTGATGCAAGACAATTAGATTTTACAACAAAGATGTATACAGTAGAAACAGTATAAGCAGTTGAGCTAATTATGGTAAGGCACAATCTGAAAATGATGAAAGCAAACTGCAAGCTATAGAGGAACCTTTAATTAACCTGGAATGTAATATAAATAAAGATTGCTTGGTAATAGGAGATGTAACTAGTGCATATCCAGTGTCAACTCAAAAGTCAAGCAGTCTGAAAAAGTCATGCCCTAATCAAACTCAGAAACTTAGCGTTTCTCTACAACCAGTGATTCTTTCAAAAAGGGCAAAATAAAAGGCTGAGGAAGACACATAATAAGAGAATGCATGACTTACAATCACCTAGTAAGAATGTTTGTGAAGATCTTAATTTCTGAAGAACCCGAAACTGAAACAAAATATTTTCCGATATTTGGTCCTAATAAAAATTCGGGATTAAATGTAAAGGAAAATCAAATAAAGGATTGTGTCATCAATAAGGTTGGGTAGAATGAATCTAAATTGAGTTCAGGACCTATAGTTGAATTTTCTAAAACACGAAGGAAAAACGAATTGAAACACCTTATAAATGAAAGGGTGGATGTTCAAGATGATCAATTAAGTTTTAATCAGAAATTGGTACATTTTATTAATTACTGATGTAGTAGTAAAAATGATCAGGGGTATGAATTATGCTTGAAACCCATTAATGATGTAGCGGTCGAACTAGGAGTCCAGATTTCCATTCATCAGCAAGGTTGTAATAGGACCAATCAGGTGGCCCATTTTGGTACGCAAGATCAAATAATAAAGAAAGTTAAAAAAGCTAATCACTTGACCGATATTATTCTGGTGCCCTGTATTGAGAATAGTTGTCCAACAGTGATTGTAGATAAAGAGGCTATAGAGCCTCCAAACTTGCTATTCGATAAGAGGAGTCAAGTCAAGTCAAGAGATTTATATAGCGCGCTACATACCCATAGGGTCTCAAGGCGCTTGAGGAAGGGTGGGGAATTACTTGTCGAATATCCAAGTTTTAAGTTGCTTTCTGAATGCTAGGTGGTTCTGAGTAAGGCGAAGGTGAGTGGGAAGTGAGTTCCAAGTTTTAGCTGCTAGGTAGGAGAAGGATCAACCTCCAATGGTGGTTTTGTTGATGCGAGGTACAGTGGCAAGGGCTTGGCTGGAGGATCGTAGCTGACAGGAGGGGGTGTAGAAGGAGGAATTGAGGCATTCGGGTCCAAGTTCGTAAAGTGCCTTGTGCGCGTGGGTTAGGAGGCGGAAAGTAATCCTCTTATTTACGGGGAGCCAGTGGAGGTTTTTCAGGTGACCAGAGATGTGTTCTTTATGCGGGATGTCTAGTATGAGTCTGGCTGAGGCGTTCTGGATGCGTTGGAGTTTTTTCTGGAGTTTTGCGGTGGTACCGGCGTATAGGGTGTTTC
Organism: Lissotriton helveticus; assembly: GCF_964261635.1. Taxonomy (NCBI): domain Eukaryota; kingdom Metazoa; phylum Chordata; class Amphibia; order Caudata; family Salamandridae; genus Lissotriton; species Lissotriton helveticus. The sequence continues at coordinate 484,555,932 of NC_136057.1, read as the reverse complement.
CGTAGTCCAGGCGGCTCGTGACCAGTGCGTGGGTGACCGTTTTTCTAGTTTCGGTGGGGATCCAGCGAAATGTTTTTTTGAGCATGCGAAGAATGTTGAAGCAAGATGATGAAACGGCGTTGACTTGTCTGGTCATCGAGAGTGAGGAGTCCAGGATGACGCCCAGGTTCTGTGCGTGGTCCGTCGGGATGGGTGCTTTTCCAAGGGCCTCTGGCCACCAAGAGTCATCCCAGGCGGAGGGGGAGGTGCCTAAGATGAGGACTTCTGTTTTGTCTGAGTTCAGTTTTAGACGGCTGTGCTTCATCCATTCGGCTACTTCTTTCATTCCTTCGTGTAAGTTGGTTTTGGCGGTGTTAGGGTCTTTGGTGAGTGAGAGGATCAGTTGAGTGTCGTCAGCGTAGGAGATGATGTTGAGGTTGTGTTGGCGAGCGATGGTCGCAAGGGGGCTCATGTATACGTTGAAGAGGGTGGGGCTGAGTGACGATCCTTGTGGCACGCCGCAGATGACTTCAGAGGCCTCTGACTTGAATGGAGGGAGGCGGACTCTCTGGGTTCTTCCGGTAAGGAACGAGGTGATCCATTCCAGTGCTTTTCCTTGGATTCCGACGTTTCTGAGGCGTTGTAGAAGGGTGCTATGGCAGACTGTGTCGAAGGCAGCGGAGAGGTCGAGGAGGATGAGGGCGACTGTGTCTCCATTGTCCAGTAGAGTACGAATGTAGTCTGTTGCTGCGATAAGTGCGGTCTCAGTGCTGTTTGGCTCGGAAGCCGGACTGTGAGGAGTCGAGGGATTTGTTGGTTTCGAGGAAGGTGGCGAGCTGGTTGTTGACAGCTTTCTCGATGACTTTGGCCGGGAATGGAAGAAGCGAGATGGGGCGGTAGTTTTTGAGTTCGGTGGGGTCAGCTGTGGGTTTTTTCAGAAGGGCGCTGAGTTCTGCGTGTTTCCAGCTTTCCGGGAAGGTGGCGGAGTTGAGGGAGCAGTTGATGACATCTCGGAGGTGTGGTGCTATGATGGAGTCTGCTTTGTTGAAGATGTGGTGAGGGCATGGGTCTGTGGGGGATCCTGAGTGGATGGAGTTCATCAGGCGGACGGTGTCCTCAGTGGAGATTGGGTTCCAGTCGTTAAGGGTGTTCAAGGGGGGTGAAGGTCCTGCAGAAGGTTGGGTGGGTTGGTCTCCGGGTTGGTTGTTGAAGCTGTTGTGGATGTCTGCGATTTTGTTGTGGAAGAAGGTAGCTAGGGAGTCGCAGAGGGCTTGGGAGGGGGTGATGTCGTTGGAGTTGGCTGATGGGTTGGTAAATTCTTTGACGATGTTGAATAATTCCTTGCTGTTGTGGGCATTGTTGTCTAGTCGGTCTATGAATGCGGCTTTCTTGGCAGACCGGATTAGTTGGTGGTGTATGCGGGTGGCGTTTTTGAAGGCGTCCCTAGTGCTGGTGTTTGGGTCTTTTTTCCAGGCCTTCTCGAGGGAGCGACAGAGTTTCTTCGATTTCTTAAGATCATCGTTGAACCAGGAGGCGTTTTTGCTGCCTAGTTTGATTTGACGTTTTTTCAACGGTGCTAGGATGTCGGCGCTGTTGGATAGCCATTGGGTGAGGTTAATGGCTGCTTGGTCGGGGTTAGAGGAGTGGGCGGGGGGGTTTAGAAGAAGCGATGAGATCTGGTCGATGGTGGTTTTGTTCCAATTTCTTCGCAGGGTGGGTTGAGGATGGTTGTGCATTGTGGTCTTATTGTAGATAAAGTGAACGCAGCTGTGGTCCGTCCAATGGAGAGTTGTGGTGTGACTGAATGAGACATGTTTGCTGGAGGTGAAGATAGGGTCGAGTGTGTGACCTGCAATGTGGGTGGGGGTAGTGACAAGTTGTTTGAGTCCGAGGTTGGCGAGATTGTCCAGAAGGGTGGTGGCGCTGCTGTCATTGCTCTTATCCAGGTGAAAATTGAGGTCTCCCAATAGAATGTAGTCCTCGGAGGGGAGGGCGTGTGGGGTGATAAAGTCAGTAATGTTGTCACTGAATTGTGCACGGGGTCCTGGGGGCCGGTAGAGGAGGGTGCCTCTGATTGTGGTCTTGGGGTCGGTGTGGATCTGGAAGTGGAGGTGTTCGGCGCAAGCAAGGTTGACGTCTGAGCTGGTTGAGATGCGGATGGAATTCTTGTGGACGATAGCGATGCCTCCTCCTGTTTGCTTGATGCGGTCCTTACGGATGATCTTGTATCCTTCCGGGATGGCAATGGTGATGTCTGGGGCTGAAGAGGCATTCATCCATGTTTCTGTTAGGAAGGCGACGTCCGGTGAGATGGTGTCTAGTAGATTCCAGAGGTCGATGGCGTGTCTGTGGACCGAGCGGGTGTTGAGCAGGATGCAATTTAGGTGGTTGGTGTCCGGTGTCTGTTTGGTGATGGTGGATGAGGAGTTGGTTTTGGTGCCGTCGAACTTGCAGGAGTTGCAAGAGAAGGGTCCATGGGTGTGTCCAGGAGCGGCTTGGACGCAGTTGGGGGAACGGCCGGGGTTCAGGGCTAGGAGGGTGGTGGCATCGTAAGTGATGCGAGTGGGCTGGGCATTACGGGAACCAGGGGGTCTGGCGCTGGGCGCGGTCCAGGCGCGGACGGGCGTAGACGGGCTTACCTTTGGCGCACCTTCGGCGCGGCCGTAGCGCGTGGACGCTGCGCGTGTGGGCATCTGCCATATATGGAGAGTGGAGGGGGCGGAGTGTGGGAGGGGCAGCAGCTGGGAGGCGGTAGCGTGAGGAGGGGCGGGCCAGGGAACAACAAGTATACAAAATGGTGGGTCAAAGGCAAAGCGAAGCAGGGGCAGCAAATGTATGAAAGCCCCGGGAACGCAATCAAAGTCCCAGCAAAGAGAGAAAGCCTGACTAAATGTCGCGCTGCAATATACAGCAGAGCGAGCGGCGTGAAATGACAATTAAAGGTGCGGTAATGGTTTTTTAACAATCGCGCTACAATGCCCCACAAATTCGAGGTTATAATCAGAAATGCCCCACAAAAACGAAGTTATATTCAATCATGCACAGATCACGATACCAGAAGTATCCAGCAGCAGCTCAACACAACGTGGGATCGGGGAGCGTGGGGGAGTGACCGTGCTGGAGCAGGAGTAGCCTTCTGTCCCCAATATATAACAAGAGGTCCCCATGATATTCTAAATCGTGGTAACATCTTGAAACTGTTACATGCCATTACAGACCTTAAAGATGTGGTAACCGAGGATCTGGAAGCTGTAGAGTTTAGGAAAGAAGGGGATAACCTTGACAGGGAGACAACAATTACAACCTGGCTAAAAACTGAAATTGTTGATAAAATAATGGCAAACGGCTTAACATTTGAGAAGTGGGGTATTAAAGGACCGCACTATCCAATGTTGCTGATCCCAAATAAGTCACCTGATACACTGACTCAAAAAAAGGATGATAAAAAAATAGTTACGCCAGCACAGGTTAGAGTCCTAAAAGGGGCGTCGGGTCCATCTACGGAATTACATTTATCTTATGGTATTAAGATTAGAAGTAGTCGGTTCGGTTTTCGAACATGTGAGGCGCTAAAGAAAGTCCCAGAATTCGTAGACGATTGGAGCTGACTCCCAGGAATATTAACAAATGTAAATCCTGGAAAGAAGGATTAATGCCAATCTTTTTCTGAAGAAGTTTCAAAAACTCTGAAACTTAGTTCTTGGAACACTAATGGTCTAAAATCATTAATTGAGGATCCAAATGTAATAAATTTCCTGAAGGCTTTTAGTATATTAATTTTTTAAGATACCTGGAACGTGTAGTGAACCTCTTATTGGTTATTTTGAATACTGTAATGTTGCAACACATGAAGCCTATCCGACTCGCCCTTGTGGTGGTCTATCTATATATGTTTCTTTGAACCTTAAGGTTGAACACTTTGAAATTGATCTCCAGGTAAAATGGCTGCAGTGCATTAAATTAATAGTTGGTCATTCTATTATTCTTTTAAATGTTTATTTAAGTTGCAAAAAGGTTAGATCCACACAACACTCTGTTATGGGGAATGGTAAAAAGTTATATTTTGATCACTTAGACTCAGTATTTATTATTTCAGGTGATTTTAATATGCATTTTGTTGCTTCTAAAAAACGGTCAATTGATTTAAAATGTTTAGCTCAATGGACAGATTGTATTTTTTAAACTCACAATCTAAAGATTATGCATGACTCTGAAAATATCCCGACTTTTAGTAAAGCAGGTAGTCTTTCTGTAATAGACTATACAATGTCTGAAAATGATATAATTTAGTAAGAAGCTATCAGATAGTACCGAGGATTGAAAGTGACCACAATCCTCAAGTAGTTCTCTTTGATTTAGCTTTTGACTACCTGCCTGAAACTAGAATCCTGAAAACCGCACCTACAGCTTTTAACCTTCAAAGGATAATATGGAATGAACAAACGGAGGAAAGCATTTTGGGAGTCCTTGCCTGTTTAATACAAGATGTGCAGTCTGCTTATGGTGAAGGGATAACTATGGTTGAATTATGGTCATATTTATGTTGACGAACTGCTGGTTAAATGTGCTAGGGATAAGTCGCCCAGGAGTATATCATTGAACCCTAAGAAACCAGGGTGGTATTCTTCTCAATTACTATATTCAAAAAGGAGGCTTAACAAAGCAATAAGATTACTGTACAGGAATAAAAATAAGCTATTATCTATTATCTTTTAAAATTAAAGAATTAAAACCGGGTTATAAGAAGGAAATTTGGAGGGCAAAGCAAGCACGACTCGACTATTGCAATGGGTTGATGGCGGGAGTAAAAAGGGCCACTCTGAAGAAATTGCAGAGTGTACAACATGCTGCGGCAAGACTAGTTCTAAAACTACCCAGGAAATCCTCAGCCTCCGCAGCACTAAATATTCTTCATTGGTTGCCACTGCATAAGAGGATTCTCTATAAACTTCTATTAACAGTTTTTAAAGCTTTGTAAAACACAGAGCCAAAGTATCTCGCAAAGCGTTTTGTGCATTACGACCCAGTGCGCTGCCTTAGATCTTCCAGTGGCAACCTCATCAAAATCCCGAGGTATAAATATAAAACTAGGGGAGGAAAAACTTTCACAGTCTTGGCAGCAAGGGCATGGAACAGCTTGCCACTAAACCTAAGACTTATCGATTCTGAAAGTATATTCAGGAAACACCTGAAAACATGGATCCATCAGCAATCTGACAGTTTTGTGATGGCAGCCATCTAGATGTTCCACCAAATTTCATACACACACTTAGCGCCAAGATGCTCCCTTCGGAGCGATAGGTTGCGCTTTATAAATACCCACAAATACAAATGCAAATACAAAATACATCGTCTAAAATACATTATGCTTGTAAATCCTAAGATCTGCGGTTATTTTGGAGCATAATAAATAACCTTAAGAACGGTAATAGAAGCAACAGTGCTAATGTAGATGAAGCAAGTTGGGTGAACTTTTTTAATTTAAAAATTGATACATAAGGCCCCCACCGTATGACAAGGGTAATAATAATGGTCCTACCAGTAGGTATAATACAGAAAATGGAGGGAGGCAGGATAGTATTAATCTTCAATGTAGTGTGGATATTGAGCCCTGGTCGCTCGATAAAGTAAAAAAAGCGATAAATATGATTAGATTCTATGGAGCGCCAGGTCCAAATGGTATTCCGAATGCCATATTTAAATTAAGCAAAAGTAAGCAATTGGCCAGAGCTATTAATGCTACTGTTTAATGAGGTACTCCAATCAGGCTTTATCCCGTTATCATGGCACGGAAGTATCATTCAACCAATATACAAATGCGGCCCCCAGGATAATCCGGCTAATTATCGCTTAATCACACTTAAAGATGTAGATGCAAAGATCTTTGCTAGTTGCCTGCTGGATGATTTAGAAGCATGGGCCATAAACGAGGAGCAGATTCCTAACTTTCAAACTGGTTTTAGAAAGGGAGAATCAACTCACACCAACTTTATCTTATTAACACAATTAGGTGAAAGAGCTAAAAATAGGAAGCAAAGATTGTATGTGTGCTTCATAGACTTAAAAGCCGCCTTTGATTCTGTGCCGCGAAATATTCTTTGGTGGAAGTTAAGGAACTCGGGAATATCAGAAATACTATTAATAATGATTATATTACTATATTCCGACACTTGGGTACAGGTCAAAATTGGTGACGGTAAACATACGACTCATCGTTTGGCTACAAATGGATTGAAACAAGGCTGTGTTTTGGCGGCTTGCCTTTTTAATCTTTTTATGGCCGATCTCCCAGCCCATTTTAAAAATGTTAACTCGCACTCGCCTTCGATTTATGGTAAAGAGATTAAATATCTGCAATATGCAGATGATACCATTTTAATGAGCCAAACAGTTATAGGGTTGAAAGGGTTAATCGACTCATTTAACTCTGTCATACAAAATGGTTTAACAATTAACACAAAAAAGACAAAAATAATGACTGTGGGAAAAGGCAAATCGAGAATAAAACAATGGAATATCAATGGCCTGGTAATTGAAAATGTTAACTTATAAATACCTGGGCATTACTTTCGATGATAGATTGATATTTAGGCAGCATTTTAACAATCTTGAAGCCAGGGGTTCCTCTCTCGCCTTTGCCTTTAGAAAATCGAGACAAATTATCATGTCCTAATTATGAACACCTAATAAGGGTGATGAGAGCAAAGTTAATTCCATCCTTGGACTATTGCTTCATCATATTTAGGGGCAAAGACGCGAAAGTACTAGAGGATAAAGAAATTAGGACATACAAGGCGGTTTTTAAGATTCATAAATACATTAGTCGGGCCAATATATGATTAGAATTTGGGTTGAAGAACCAATTACTGGCACGTCAATCTGCATTTTTAAAGTCCTTATTAGTCCGATCAGAGGACGGATCTTTAGCAAAGCTGTACTGGCAAGAAATTTCAGAAGGTGAATATTCGAGGAATTGGCAGTCATATTTAAATGAATGCTTAAGCAATTATGAATGTTCAAAAATAGAAGATGAAATGAGGAGTAAAATAGTTTTAAAGAAAGAAGTTAATCAAATGGCTGCAGTACTAACTACTATAGCGGATAAGGAGGACTTAAGGGGAAAAAAATCACTTTTGGACAATAGCTAACTCTTTTGGTAGGTTGTCGCCCCAACCCTATCTGTCGTATCATTTAAGACCTTTGATTAAGAAAAAATGTATGCACTTAAGGTTGAGAAGATATTCAACAAACGATGGAATACCAAAATGGGAGAATAAATGGTCATCCAGTATCTGCAGGCTCTATGGGCTAAGTGTGGAAACTTTAATGCATATTGTAACCTTATGCCCAGCTCTGGCAGATGCTCGGAAGTCCATCCTTAAACCGATTTTTAACGAATTGGGAGTGAGAACATGCAGGAATGCAATTAATGCCTGTTTAAGTGGGGACAACATTAAACTCATTCATCTCTTTAAGTTCATCAATATTGCGGAAATGTTTTTTCATATAATTTAAAGTCCAAGCAAATGAATTCCGTGGCAAAATAAATGATTTTTAATAATAATTTTAGTAATTTTAAAATATGGTATTTAGTATTGCCCTAGAACAGTGGATGTTATATTAAGGCATTGTCAGTGTCATTTAAACTCGCTTGTATAAGTTTTAATCAATGTTCACGTTACTTAATTATATTGTAAGGATTTTATTTTAGTATGCATAATGCACTTTGCTCTAGATATAAGGGTTAAAGGTTGTTTAAAGAACAATGTTTTACATGTTTAGGGCACCAGTAGCTTAAACTAATACGAGGAGTCTGTTAAGTATTGAAGAAAATTGCATTTTGTTTTGTTGGTGTGAATTGTTAATGGCTAACTACTGATACTGTAAATATGTTGTCACTATAAGCCATTTCAGCTCATTGGTTGTATTACATTAACTACTTTTGCTGTCATAATATCTGCTGCTAACACATTGCACTTTAGTTAGAGGCTGCTGAAACAGTATTTTTTGCTTGCATATGTCACTTTAGTAAGCATAATGCACTTTATTACCGTTTACGAATAGACAATAGCAAAATATTTGCAATTATATTAAGTGCTGCTAACATATGTCACTTTAGTTAGATGCTGCTAAAATGTTATTTGCTGCTAGCACAAGGCACCTTAGTAGGCATAATGCATTTAAAACATTTTTAATGTAAAGATTTTAATATTCTGTTAGTCATTTATCAACTCATAATCAGTGGATCTTTCCTAGGATGTTAATAGTTTTGTGTATATATGCGTGTTTGTTTTTGCTTTTTCTTGCTTTACTTGTTTGTAATGATTTTAATTAATCTACAAATAAACTACTTACTTACGACTGCCTTAAAGGCACGGTGCCAGTTTATCTTTGTTGCCAGGAGTTAGCTTTTCAGCCTTTTTAGGCTGTTTCCGCAATGCAGCCTGGGAGCGGCATATGCTTTCAGTCCTATGTGAGAGTTTGTGCTGACTGCTAAGCATTAAAACAGTTCTAAAACATGTTCTGTTGTTTTTCCCTGTTTCTAATGTATTCTTGTATGATATAATTGGGAGTTCTTACATCATTATTCAGCTCTAGTGTATGTAAGGCTGCATTTGCTTTTTTATTATATATATATGTATGTGTATATTCACTGAAAAAAAACATAGGTTTTGGGGGTGTTATAGTTAGTTGGACATTTCACTCGTACAAAACCATTGAAATTCCCCCGTTATAGTTAGTTGTACTAACTGTAACTCGCGCGCCCGCAATTCACTGCTGATGTCACATATTACATCATTCATGACCTGGTCAGTGACATCACTGATGGCATCTCAAATGACATCACTGATATCTCAAATGACATCACTGATATCATCCAGTGAATGTGGTAATGTGGTTTGGTTCGATATATAAATATTATATATATATATATATATATATATATATCTATATATATCTATATATATATATCTATATATATATATATATATATGAAAGCTCCTCGTGCCCCTCAGCAACAAGAACGCACTCCGCACCAACTGACAGCCAGGTCTTTAATGGGTAAGGGCGAAACAGGCAAAGCAATGTTCTTTGCAGTTTTCAGCAAGTCGATATAGCCTGACGCGTTTCAGCGCTAGATGCGCTTCCTCAGAGGCTCGACAAAGTTGAATATCCATATTGCCACGCACTTAAATTCCACTCGAAGGCCCGCCCTGTATAGGGCCGCATTGATTCTTGGGTTATGTAGTGCGTAGGCTGCTGCAAAGTTTAAAGATTTACAAACCCTGGATGGGCCTCGCAGAGTCTGTCCGCCCATGATCCCGCAAGCTGGTGTCCCATAATCACGGCTCTATGAATATCCAGTCGCATGGCCCCCAGTGATCGAGGGATGGTGCGCTCTTCACGGCAGGGACCGCTGTGTATAAATGAAAGCTCCTCGTGCCCCTCAGCAACAAGAACGCACTCCGCACCAACTGACAGCCAGGTCTTTAATGGGTAAGGGCGAAACAGGCAAAGCAATGTTCTTTGCAGTTTTCAGCAAGTCGATATAGCCTGACGCGTTTCAGCGCTAGATGCGCTTCCTCAGAGGCTCGACAAAGTTGAATATCCATATTGCCACGCACTTAAATTCCACTCGAAGGCCCGCCCTGTATAGGGCCGCATTGATTCTTGGGTTATGTAGTGCGTAGGCTGCTGCAAAGTTTAAAGATTTACAAACCCTGGATGGGCCTCGCAGAGTCTGTCCGCCCATGATCCCGCAAGCTGGTGTCCCATAATCACGGCTCTATGAATATCCAGTCGCATGGCCCCCAGTGATCGAGGGATGGTGCGCTCTTCACGGCAGGGACCGCCGTGTATAAATGAAAGCTCCTCGTGCCCCTCAGCAACAAGAACGCACTCCGCACCAACTGACAGCCAGGTCTTTAATGGGTAAGGGCGAAACAGGCAAAGCAATGTTCTTTGCAGTTTTCAGCAAGTCGATATAGCCTGACGCGTTTCAGCGCTAGATGCGCTTCCTCAGAGGCTCGACAAAGTTGAATATCCATATTGCCACGCACTTAAATTCCACTCGAAGGCCCGCCCTGTATAGGGCCGCATTGATTCTTGGGTTATGTAGTGCGTAGGCTGCTGCAAAGTTTAAAGATTTACAAACCCTGGATGGGCCTCGCAGAGTCTGTCCGCCCATGATCCCGCAAGCTGGTGTCCCATAATCACGGCTCTATGAATATCCAGTCGCATGGCCCCCAGTGATCGAGGGATGGTGCGCTCTTCACGGCAGGGACCGCCGTGTATAAATGAAAGCTCCTCGTGCCCCTCAGCAACAAGAACGCACTCCGCACCAACTGACAGCCAGGTCTTTAATGGGTAAGGGCGAAACAGGCAAAGCAATGTTCTTTGCAGTTTTCAGCAAGTCGATATAGCCTGACGCGTTTCAGCGCTAGATGCGCTTCCTCAGAGGCTCGACAAAGTTGAATATCCATATTGCCACGCACTTAAATTCCACTCGAAGGCCCGCCCTGTATAGGGCCGCATTGATTCTTGGGTTATGTAGTGCGTAGGCTGCTGCAAAGTTTAAAGATTTACAAACCCTGGATGGGCCTCGCAGAGTCTGTCCGCCCATGATCCCGCAAGCTGGTGTCCCATAATCACGGCTCTATGAATATCCAGTCGCATGGCCCCCAGTGATCGAGGGATGGTTCGCCCTTACCCATTAAAGACCTGGCTGTCAGTTGGTGCGGAGTGCGTTCTTGTTGCTGAGGGGCACGAGGAGCTTTCATTTATACACGGCGGTACCTGCCGTGAAGAGCGCACCATCCCTCGATCACTGGGGGCCATGCGACTGGATATTCATAGAGCCGTGATTATGGGACACCAGCTTGCGGGATCATGGGCGGACAGACTCTGCGAGGCCCATCCAGGGTTTGTAAATCTTTAAACTTTGCAGCAGCCTACGCACTACATAACCCAAGAATCAATGCGGCCCTATACAGGGCGGGCCTTCGAGTGGAATTTAAGTGCGTGGCAATATGGATATTCAACTTTGTCGAGCCTCTGAGGAAGCGCATCTAGCGCTGAAACGCGTCAGGCTATATCGACTTGCTGAAAACTGCAAAGAACATTGCTTTGCCTGTTTCGCCCTTACCCATTAAAGACCTGGCTGTCAGTTGGTGCGGAGTGCGTTCTTGTTGCTGAGGGGCACGAGGAGCTTTTATATATATATATATATATATATATATATATATATATATATATATATATATATATATATATATATATATATATATATATATCAATCTGCCCTGAAGACTGAGTGAATTAGTAGCAATGGGATTGACTGTCTAAGTGACGAATTTAAAGTCTCACTAAATATATGGGATAGTGATTAAATGAAGTTAAGACCTTATGTGGAAACTGTTTGGGTGAGTGAATCTCTTTATGGGTGTGGTGATGAGTAAATATATTTCTCAATGATACATGTCCAACAAACTAGAAATACAAAAGGCAGTGTATGACTGTTGTATATAAATAAGTATACATAAGACTCAGTGATTGTATGTGACGTATGGATAACTCTCTACTTGTAATAGTGATTTTATAACACTAAATGAGTTACTATCTATATGAATAAAAGTGGTGTTTGTGTAAGTGTGTAGCTTAGTAAATATAAGTATGATCAATTGTTTGCATAAGTGAGTAGGATGACTGCATAAGTGAATAGGATGTGTGCTGGTGTGTAATGTTGATGTAGGTGTACAAGTATATTTAATAGTGTTATTGATCTTTGTTAGCATGTATGAGTGAATCTATAGGTAAGTGTTTAGATGTGTGTGTAGATGTAGGAATCACTGAGTGGGTTTTTGGAAACTTATTGGTGTCAGTGGTTTCAAATGTTGAAAGGTTATACTAGTGCATATATAAGATGTATCCGATTGTCCCGTGGATGATGTCATCAGTGATGTCATTGACCATGTCATGAATGATGTAATATGTGACATCAGCAATGGATTGCAGGCGCGCGAGTTATAATTAGGACAGCTAACTATAAAGGAGGAATTTCAATGGTTTTGTACGAGTGAAATGTCCAACTAACTAGAACACCCCTAAAACCTATGTTTTTTTCTGTGAATTTCAAAGGTTTTTTAAATGCTAATTCCTAACTATAACATGTCTTAAACCTTTCAGTGAATTTCAAAGGTTTTGTAAATGGCAATTTTTAAATGCATTCTTATATTTATTTTTTTTGGTACTGATTTACTAAATTTTTTTTAAACTATTTATTTTTAGATATTTTATTTTTTAAATTGCATTATACATTACAAAATATATCTTCTCAGAATGAATTACTATAGTTTAAATACTTTACAAATAGGCAATAGAGTTTTAAGTACAGTAGTTACAGGTGTTGCAATGGGCAACACAATTTCAAACACAATGCAACATTGAGCTGAATGGGAATTTCTAGTTAAATGCAACTGGTTACTTTATGGATAACTTTTCTAACTACAGGACTGGATCCTAGATTCAGTCCTGGGACATCTCCTGTAAACAGTTGACTAAAAGCGTTTTGGTTACAGTAGTGATTTTTAAGGAATATTATTGTATTTTAAAAGTTGACACTGAACTTTTTCACATAGAATCACCAATGTTATCCTATAGGAGGAAATACACTTAGCAAGTAAGTAGTGTTATCGTTACTTTTTCTTACTCGGTGGTGGATCCTGGATCCAGCACTGGTGCATCTCCTGTAAACAGTTGAAAGAATGCTTTTAAGTCATACAGGCGATTTTTAAGGAATATTTGTAGTTTGTGAAAATAGACACTTAGAAACTTTTCTGGTGAAAACCACACAATGGATTCCTATGGAAGGAAATACAAGTTACTTGTAAGAATGGTTAGAATTACTTTTCAGGGCCAGTGCTGGGCTAAAAGATGCATGCTAAAACAACAATTGATGGACAGAATGTTGCACAATGGCAAAACATTCACCCCCAGTCACAGATCTTAGTTTAATCCATTGTTATTTTGCTCACCACACCACCCCAGTTCAGACATGGCCATATGCAAATCAGTCTTGACCCTGTGCCTCATGGGAACAGTCCATAGTACATACAAAAGGGGGTCCCAGTATACAATGTCAAAGTCACACCAAATATATATAAAATCAAATAAGACAACATGAAAGGAATAGATTAACACATTGTTGTTTAATCACAATGTGTCTTAGATTTCATATATTGTTAATGCAATCGTATTAGTGCCCCAAAGGAATGGAGAGTGGGGGGGGGGGTGTAAAGTGAAAAGGAAGGAGGGTGCAAAATGGATCATTTATACAGGACATAAAATCAGAACATGAAAATACAAGGAAACCACATCATTCTGGCTTCAAAATAGAGCCAGTGTACGAAATACAGCAATCAATGTTGTATATTATTTCGGCAACCATGCTATGACTGCACTTATTAATAATGAAAATGCTGGTAGTGTATGCTGGTTAGGGGTTATATATGTCGACGTTTCGACACCAACGTGACAAGTTAGGTACAGACGCGACCTTAAAACGGGGTCTTCATCATGACAAAGGGATGATGCGGGGCAATTGATTTATGGAAAATTGGGCCAGCCGGCTCACAATTCGAATTGGAGAGCAGTAGGAAACTTCAAAATGGCTCACAATACCGTCAAAGACGTGATGATAACTTCATACCAGATGCCATCAAGGTCATCTCATTTGTGCACGAGCAGTCAATTGTCAAACGTGCATCAAAAGTGAAGAGCCGCCGCCGCCGCGGTCTCTAGGTTCTCGAATGAATTGAGAACGGCTTAGATCGGAGTCCTCGGACGCCTATAGCTACTGCTGTCCAGTTCAGACATGGCCATATGCAAATCAGTCTTGACCTTGTGCCTCATGGGAACAGTCCAGCCCGAACTGCCAAGCCATGTCTTTCCTGGACCGGAATCAAGCATCCCAGGACTGGTTTCTGGCTATCAGCCGTCTTCTGCCATGATAGCTTGATTCCAGTGGCATGGAGAGCACGGGACTCACGTCTGAGCATACCCATCCCACTCCCGGGCCACTGGTAGCCCAGGGGACCCCATCCCCCGGGGCTGGCCCTCACCGTTGGGCACCGCGGGGGGGTCCCCAATCCCCCCATGGTCCGGCTGGCTCCCCGCCTCCTGCGGGAGCCGGCATTGCTCTTCCATATAGGGAGAAGCTAACATGCTGCTCCCCATATGGAAAAAAATCTGCTTTGCTTTATTGAAGCAAGAGCAGGTTTCCCTGCTCTCGCTTCAATGAAGCAAAGCAGTTTGCAATGGCAGGGTGGGTGCCGCTTGGCTCCCGTTCTGCCATTACAAACAGCAGTGTCCCCGTGGTGGGCACCCCAGGACACTGCAGGAGCCGGCCCCGGGGGGTGGCGGTCCACGGGGCTGGGGGGCCTCATAGCCCCCCCCCCGTTAATGCTTTTAAGCCCTGGGGCGTGGCGGTCCCCGGGGATGGGGGGGCTTGAGAACCCCCCCACCCATTTGAAACCAGACCCGGGGGTGGCGGTCCCCGGGGCTGCGGGGGGCCCCGTGAGCCCCCTGCATATATTAAGTAAGAACCCCGGGAGGTGTTGGTCTGCGGGGCAGTGTGGGGGGGGATTGGGACCCCACACTATTTTTTTCATAATGCCCCCGGGATCTGGCCCCCCGGGGGCAAATTTCCATATTTACTGCGGGAGACCGCTTTCTTTTGATGCGCAGATCCTACGCGCATCCCACCATTTAAAACCAGCATTTGCAATGCAATAGGTCTCGCAGTGGGAAAGTTTGAGGTATTGGTCTTGTAAATGACGATTTTTTTATTTGTGTTGGTTTTGAAAATAGCTAAATTAATAGCTTTGTCATTGACAATGCCAATAGTTATAACTTTCGCAAATGTGACACCTATAACCTGTGGTGGTGGTGCTGTTGTGGTGGTGGTGGTGGTGCTGTGGTGGTGGTGCTGAGTGGTGCTGGATGGTGCTGGGTGGAGTGGTGGTGGTGCGGAGTGGTGTGGTTATGCAGAGGGCAGAAAGGCACAAACAACGAGTCTAACAGAGGGCAGAAAGGCACAAAAAACTAGTAACAGAGGGCAGAAAGGCACAAAAAACGAATAACAGAGGGCAGAAGGGCACAAAAAAAGAGTATCTGAAAGACACGTTAGTGATAGATTCCTTACCTTAGAATATCCCCAGGCGTCAGACTGGATCCGGAATTTTTTTGCGTAGCAGTACCCTTGCGTGTCGGTAGGCGTCGTCTGCGGCTCCGCGTCCGTCGTGGGCTCCGTGATGACATCGTTGGAGTACTTAGACGCCGCCTTCGCGTGCTGTCGTCCGTTCTTCTTTTTTCCGCGCCAGCAGCGCAGATCCGGAAAAAGTGGTACCTTAGTCACTTTTTGACTAAAACTTTTTGATCTTTTGATCATCCTTTTTCGAAGTCTTCGACTCCGAACGGTGCCGGTAGGGATGCCAGGTTTTAAGCCCTGTGAGGATTGCGACTGACTGATGTCGGTCACCGACCCTCACCGTCGGTGTCTCCACTGTCTCGGCGTCGACCGCGATGACCAGACCTGTTCCGACTGCCGGGCCCTGACTTCGAAGGCTAGACGGGAGCTGTCCCGTAAGCGGTTCGAACTCTGGCAGTCGGCCCTGCGCCAAGAGAGGTCCCGGTCCGGACGGAGGTCGAGGGACCGGTCGCGGGAGAGGAGCCATCGGAGCTCCGGGAGTCGACATCACTCCTCAGGGTCGAAGTAGTCAGGTAAGCACAAAAAGTCGAAGAGACGTCATCGCTCTTCCGACTCCCCCCCCACCCCCCCGGGAGTTCAGGTGACACCGCCCACGCGGCTCCGTCTGAGTCGCAGGCGCTGCGTCCGGCTTCATACCCTCCGGTCCCTGGGCCTAACGCGGCGCCGGAGATTGAGCGGTTCCTCATGGCCATGAGGTCCCTCTCTCCTCCGCGGCGCCTTCGGGCCCAGCGGACCAGTCTGGGGGTCCTAGCGGGTCGGGGGTTTCGGCCCCGACACCGTCGGGTGCTTCGGCTCCGACGCCGCCGTGCCTTCGTGCCCGGCGCCCCCGGGCCCCGCTGGATCCGATTCCAGATCCGGGTCGTCACCGATGGACTTACCGACCTCCCCGGCCCCTCAGGTGTCACCCCCGGCGGCGACGTCCCTGATGCCTCCCTCGACCCGGAGCGGCGCCGCTCCAGACGCCGTTCGGAGAGTTCACTTTCCATGAACCGGCCCCATCCTTTGCTAACCCTGAGTACCAGGAGATGGGTGATGAGAAGGATTGGGAGGGGTCTGAGGACCCTCTGGCACGTGAATACCAGTCTCAGGAGGACTGGGCAGGTGAACTTGGGGAGGCCAGTGGTATAGACACTGGCTTTGTCTCACCTCCTACCGTGGCAACGGAGGAGGGGGCAACCTATAGTGTGGTGTTGATGAGGGTGGCCAAGGCCTTGGGCCTTGAGCTCCCCGTCGCGGCCGTGAGGACTAACCTCCTCACTGAGGTCCTTAAGCCGCAGTTATGCTCAGCCGAGCCTCTGCTGCCGTTTAACGAGGCCTTAACCGACGTTCTTTTGAGCACTTGGTCCAGGCCCGCTACAGGTTCGCCTGTAGATAGGAACGTGGCCAGACGTCACCGCCCGGCCCCGGGTGACCCTTGTTTCCTGTCCACCCACCCCTGAGAGCCTCGTGATCCAGGCCTCAAATTCCAAGACCGCATTCCCGTCGGCGCCGCCTGACAAGGAATCCCAGAGGTACGAGCAATACTGGGACTGCGGTCTTCCAACAACGCGTGCCTCTTGGGCCGTTACACCCACTCTCTGTGGGATACAGTCGCGGACGTGCTGCCAGAATGCCCGTTGGAGGTACGGGCTAAACTCGGCCAAGCCTTTGTGGAGGGCCGAGATGCGGCACGTTATTCGATCCGGTGTGGACTGGATACCCCGACTCTCTGGGCAGAGCGATGGCAACGACGGTGGCGATTCGTTGCCACGCCTGGTTGAGGTACGCCAACTTCTCGGCTGATGTCCAGAATACACTCATGGACATGCCGTTTGATGGCCGTTGCCTTTTTGGCGACAAGGCAGACCATGCGCTTGAGCGCTTTAAGGACTCCAGGGCTACGCCCAAGTCCTTGGGCCTCTCGGCCCCGCGCCAGCAATCGGCTGCCTTTCACTCCTTTCGTGGCCACGGAAGGGGTGTACCCACACGTGCTGCCAGCCATGCTCCGCAGGGTAATACCCAACGCGGTGGCGGCCGTGGAAACCGCTGTGGTGGCGGTCGGGGACAACGGCGAGGTCAGTCCACACCTTCCCCCGCAGCATCTGCCTCAAAACCCTCCTAGTCCGTGCTTTCAGGCCCATGTGACCGCCAGTGGGGGGCAGGGTTTGCCATCACCTCCTCCACTGGCACACTGTCACGTAGGACAGGTGGATGCTGCAGATCGTCCGAAGGGGCTACTCCCTCCCCTTCGAGGCGACTCCTCCAGCCATGCCACCGCAGAACCACCGTGTATTGGGGGATCATTTGCGACTTATGCAGGAGGAAGATACGGCCCTCTTGGCCAAGGGGGCCATCGAGCGCGTTCCTGGGCCAGAAGTAGGGTGTGGTTGCTACTCCCACTACTTTCTGGTACCCAAGAAGGGCAAAGGGAGCCTACGCCCTATCTTGGAACGTCAACGGCTTCCTCCGGAAGGAGAAGTTCAAAATGCTGACACTGGCTCAGGTCTTAGCTGCCCTGGACCCAGGAGACTGGATGGTAGCGTTGGACTTGCAGGACGCTTATTTCCACATCCCCGTCCTGCTGGCCCACCGGCGCTACCTGAGGTTCACGGTTGGCCACGAGCACTTTCAGTATACTGTGCTCCCCTTCGGCCTTAACAGCGCTCCACGGGTGTTCACAAAGGTGATGGCGGTGGTCGCAGCTCATCAGCGCAGGTTAGGGGTCTTCCCCTACCTCGAAGACTGGTTGTTGAAGGCGGGCTCGCCCCAGACAGTCAGCCACCTCCAGACTACGGCAGATCTCCTGCACCAGCTGGGGTTCTCCATCAATGTGCCAAAGTCACACCTGTGCCCCTCTCAGAAGCTCCTCTTCATCGGAGCGGTTCTCGACTCGGCGCGGTTTCGGGTTTATCCACCCAAACAGCGGGTCCTGGATGATCAGGCTCTGATTCCCATCTTTCAGCCGTTATCCCGGGTCTCGGTCAGGTTGACGCTGCGACTTCTGGGGCTGATGGCCTCCTGAATCCTACTGGTGCATCACGCCAGGTGGCGGATGCGGGCTCTGCAGTGGGACCTGAAGTTTCAGTGGGCCCAGCATCAGGGCAACCTGTCCGACCACGTCCTGATCTCGTGGGGCACTGCGAGACAGCTACAGTGGTGGCTCACGGACCGCGATTGGGTCAGCGGCAGATCCCTCTCCCAACCAGAGCACGTAGTTGTGACGGACGCGTCCCTCCAGGGCTGGGGAGGCCAGAGGCCTCTGGTCTCCGGCAGAGGCCCAGCTCCACATCAACCTGTTGGAGTTACGGGCGATTCGTCTAGCACTGAAGGCATTCCTCCCCTCTGACTGGGGGAGTGTAGTGCAGGTGTTCACGGACAACACCACCGCCATTTGGTGCTGCAACAAACAGGGCGGGGTCGTGGACCCTTTGCCAGGAGGCTCTGCGCCTTTGGCAGTGGCTGGAACGCCAGGGCGTGACCCCGGTGGCTCAACACCTGGCAGGTACTCTGAACCCCAGGGCGGACGAGCTCAGCCGTCGGTGCATGATGGATCACGAATGGCGTCTGAACTCGGACGTGGCGCAAGGCCTCTTTCAGCAATGGGGAGAGCCTTGGTTAGATCTATTCGCCACCGAAGAGAACGCGCAATGTCATCAGTTCTGCGCGTTGGAATTTCCAAGGCGGCACTCGCTCGGAGACGCTTTTCGTCGCGAGTGGAGTTGCGGTCTATTGTACGCCTTTCCGCCTATACCACTTCTGCCCAGAGTGCTGAAGAAGATCAAGCGCGACCGGGCCCAAGTCATCCTTGTGGCTCCGGACTAGGCACGAAGATACTTGTTTCCAGAGCTACTCAATATATCAGTCGATCCCCCGGTTCGTCTGCCTCTTCGGGAGGACCTTCTGTCGCAGCAGCAGGGGACCGTCCTCCACCCAAACCTGTCCAGTCTCCACCTCCATGCTTGGAGATTGAGCAGCACCAGTTGAGGCCATTTGACTTGCCTCCTGAAGTCTGTAATGTCATTCTGGCAGCCAGGCGTCCCTCCACAAAGTCGGTATACGCCTGCAGGTGGAACAGATTTGTGGCATGGTGCACAGCAAAGGCTGTGGATCCTCTTGCTGCCCCTCTCTCTGAGGTTCTTCTCTTCCTTCTTTCTCTTGCCCAGCAGGGCTCTGCTCTGGGCACTATCAAGGGCTACCTTTCAGCCTTTCTGAGGCTGCCTGATCAACCTTCTTTGTTCAAGTCCCCTATTGTAAATCGTTTTCTAAAGGGCATCACTAGGCTGTGGGGTTTTAGGTTTAAACCTATAATAACTGATAAAACCCCACTGAAAGAAAAATAGCCCTCACCAGTGAAAACATATAAACACTGAAAAAACACCTTCACAACCACAAACTAAATGCCATTCAAAGAAAGGAAAAAGAAAGTGAAAGTCATTTTGTTCATTTCTAAAGGGGTCAATAAAATGTAACTTTGTTATACAAGCTAGCAGTAAGAAAGACTGGCTAACATTATTCTGCTTGAGTTTTGTTCTTTAGGGATGCCACTAAAATATTGTTTCTTCTTCCTTTTACTTTGGTCTAAAGTTGCAGGGTTTAGTTTCACGTTTTAGGTTTAGTTAAATTATTTTATCAACTGTAGAGAATCAGGACATATTAAACTCACATTTGATATTTTGGCTGCATTTGATTCTTTCACTGATAGGTAAAATGGCTAATTTCATAAAAATCTTTCCTAATATGTGTCATCACATTTACCCACAGAGAATGGGTAAAAACCCTTAATACATCAGACCATAGTTTCTAGTGGGTCAGTATTGATAGTAGGTGAATTGCCAACACCTCAGGCTTTAAACATTAAATGCAAGGTATAGTGACAAGTATATATATCACCAAGCATCTGGGATAGGGGTGAAAACGTGACACCAGACTTTTGGAAAGCATGGAACGCAGTGTCCCTTGTTATGCTCTGCAAAAAAAGTTCTTTCCAAGTTCAACACAGATTGGAGTGATATTGTTTGTATTTGTAGTGATTCGCTATGTATATAAAAAATTTGTGTGATGACCTGTCAAAATTGATACCCAAGATGAAGTGATTCGCTGTAGGAGATCCTTGCCACTTGTTAGATGGTATGCTGAAAGCATCTTTACAATCTTCAGAGTTAATGAGTGATGCTATTGACTTTTTAGTCCATTCTGGTGCACTGTTTTCTTATGCCCAGGAACTAAAACGCAAATATTTATCATTTTGTGCTTTATGTGGCATCAAAGAAAGAGTCATCCCAACTGTGTCCCTTAGCTGACGGTTCTCAGCCCAAGGGGCTATGAATGCTGAGAGGGCCTTTTCACAGAAGTTTACATGGGAAGGAAAGCACGAGCGCACATGACCAAAGACTCACTGAAGAAGCATTGTATGGTGTTTGCAAAAATCTCTTTGGACCTCATATACACTATACGTACACTGTCTATATGCCATGTTCTTTCAGTGCAGAAAGCAAGCAATGATAAAAGCAAAACGTTCCATAAACAACGGAAAAACACTTTTTCTGTTGTTTTTAGTGGCGTGAAACTGTGTAACCACTGATAACAACTGTTTTTTAAGATATTGAAAACACTGAGAAAACCCCACCAGAATTTACTAAAAATAGAAACTGAAAACAGGACAGCCTAGGCATCACACACACGTTTCCTCCTGTTCCGTTTGTGATGCCTCAGTGGGACTTGAACCTTGTTCTTACGTTTCTGATGTGCACTCCCTTTGAGCCACTTCCCAACTGTCCTCTCCGCCTTCTTACTCTGAAGACTGCTTTCCTGGTTGCCATCACCTCTGCCAGGAGAGTGAGTGAGCTCCAGGCCCTTTCTTGTACTCCACCTATTCTTTCTGTCCATCCGGACAAAGTTGTGTTGCGTACTAAGCCATCTTTCCTGCCCAAGGTTGTCACAGCCTTCCACATCGGGCAGTCTATCACCTTGCCAACCTTCTTTCCACCACCGCATCCCTCTAAAGAGGAAGAGCGGCTCCACCGTCTGGACCCAAAACGTGCGCTCTCATTCTACTTGGATCGTACACGCCAGTTCCGGGTGGATGACCAACTCTTTGTTGGTTACGTGGGCGCTAAGAAGGGGAAAGCAGTACACAAGAGGACCATCTCCCGCTGGATCTTCTGGTGTATCCAGGCATGTTACTCCTTGGCTAAGAAGGAGCCCCCTGTTGGATTGCGGGCTCATTCCACCGGAGCCACGGCGACTACAACTGCCCTGGGCCGGGGAGTGCCCTTACAAGACATCTGTCAGGCAGCTACGTGGGCATCGCTGCACATGTTTGGAAGACACTACTGCCTGGACAGCCACGTCCGGAGGGATGGCTTCTTTGGCCGTTCTGTCCTCCTGGACTTTCTGGTGTGATTATTGGTTCGCAGACCCACCACCGGGGTTGGAATTGCTGGGGTATCTATTCTAAGGTAAGGAATCTATCACTAACGTGTCTCTTTCAGATGCACAAGTTACTACTTGTGTAACGATATGTTCGAGGCATGTGGGCTGCTGAATTCATATATGTGCCTAGTGTTGGGTCCGGATGATTGTACATTGTTGTCCTGGAAGAGTCTTCGAAGTATCTCTAGATAGGTGGCTCCTCCCTTTGACTACAGTGCGCATGGGCATCCTCTCCTCCTCATCCTTAGATTGTTTTTTTCCGCCATTGGGTTCGGATGTGATTTCCAACTCGGAGTTCGGAATCGGGGGCGTCGGTATTGTTATTGCGATCGGTATCGACAACTCTTTTTCTTTAGTTTCTACTCAGAACGTCGGATCGGGCCGCGTGGCCTTTTCGACACCAAAAAACCGATCGTCGATGGGACGAAGTCCATTCAAACGATGCCCCAACTGTAACGCAAAATTTCCACACATAAACACCCTGTGTGTAACAAGTGTTTATCTCCGGAACACAATGAGGCCGACTGCTTAGCTTGTGCGCAGTTTCGATCGAGAGACACTTCGAGTACGAAGAGCAGCAAGGCAGACCATGCAGAAGCCAGCGCCTGAGCCGGAGAACATCTTTGAAGACGACGACGAAGAAATCGTCGAAGCTGAGGACTCAGACCAACAGTCGGAGCAAGGGTCGGAACATGACTCCAACTACTACGTCGACGACGAAGACGACATCGTCGAGGTAGGGGACGACGATCCAGGCATAGGAGCCGTCGAGGACGACTCCGGCGAGGACACGGGGCCAACCGTGAGTACGGAGCCCAGTACTGTTACTGATACGCTTCCAGAGGCTCAGGTCGAGGCATCGCCGGAAGGCCTTAGCCAAGATCCTAACATCGATTCTATAGCCCCGCAATTCGGCCCGGCTAAGAATATAACTCAAGAGCCATCACTGCAACATTACCATTCCTTGGTAATCTCGGAACCGAAAGTGAAGGAAACAAAACAGAAACCGAAACTGGTAGACTTTACAGACTTCGGACCGAGAGGTGCGGAACCATCGGCGCCGAGCAAAAACAAAATGGCCGTCGACCCGGCTGGGTCGCATATAAGGGTTGTCGAGCCGAGAGCCAGTACACCCAAAGGCATGCCGAAGCTGAAGGCCGTCGAACCGACAAGATCGATGTCGATGCCAAGCAACATAAACAAAGGACTCCTGCAGAGGATGGCTGTCGAACAGAAGCAAAAAGTCGAGAAGCCAAAGACTGTGCAAACCAAGACACTCGACCCGAAGTGAAGGATCGAGGCGGAGAGGTCCGCCGAGGCAACAAGTCATCGTACCGAAGCAGCAGGCTTCGAAGACGACACAAAAACAAAAAGTGGTTATCGAACCAAAGAAAACTGTCGGATCGATAGAAATTTCGGCACCGAAGTCGTTCATCCAGCCAAAAAAGACTGTGGATGCACAAAAGGCCCTCGGACCGATAACATTTGGACTTCCAACGCACATGAGGCAAAAAACGGTCGAATCAACAATGGACATCGAGCCGTTGCCTGCAAAGAAAGCAAAAACTGGAAACGGAGCTCAAGCACATGAAGAGCAAGAGCACTCGACAGAAGAACAATCAAAACTATATGTCGACCCCAACACTGGCAAAGTTACCCTATTAAAAAGGAAAATCAGACCAGACACTTCCAGTAAAACCTACAAAATACCACTAAAGAAAAAAAGACTCTTCTACATCTCTAAATCTCTTTGAGCCTATCAGAACACACGTGCAAGAAACTTATACATATTCTCCCACACACACAGATGAGGAGGTGGAATATGAGGATAATGAACTTTATAATTATCCAGGGGACAATGACCAGGATAACCAAACTCAACAATGGTCTGACCCAGTTGATCCTGTAGACTCGCAGCCCATGCAAGACAATACTGCATACCCTGTTAAAACTTCGCCTACAGAAGACACAGCTGCTTTTAATGCATTACTGGAAAGAGCAGCATACAACCACCACGTGGAAATGCATGCAGACCCCATTGAGGAAGACTTCCTTTTTGATACTTTCAACACCTCTGAAAGATCAGTGAAAACATTGCCAATGTTAAAGGGGGTGCTCAAACACGCAGGGGACATATTTAAGGAAACAACCAGGGCATGAGTCCTTAACCCCAGGATAGAAAAGAAATATAGGCCAGCACCTGTGTACCCTACATACATTAAGGGACAGCTGCCCTTGGACTCTTTGGTAGTATCCAATGCACGCAAACGTGCTAATTCTCAAACTACTGGCGAGGCTTAACCTCCAGACAAAGAGTCTAAAATTTTCGAGGCTTCGGGCAAAAGGGTAGCTGCTCAAGCAGCTAACATATGGAGAATTTCAAACACACAAGCCCCGTTAGCTAGGTATGACAGGGCACTCTACGACACACTTGAGCACCTTCTCCAGCATCTACCTGACCTTTATAAGGAACAGGCAGAATTCCTAATACAGGAGGGAAAGTTAATATCTAATTCCTCCATCAAGTGTGCGCTAGACACAGCAGACACAGCAGCCAGGGCTATCAACACCAGTGTCATGCTCAGAAGACATGCGTGGTTCTGCATCTCTGGGTTTAAAAATGAGGTTCAGAGCACTTTACTTAATCAGCCAGTGAACCCTGATTATTTGTTTGGCCTTAATGTGGACACAATATTAGACAAAATGAAGAAAGATACCGAGACTGCCAAGTCTATGGGAGCCTTGCAGTCACAACAATACAGAGGCGGCTCCTTTCGTCGCTCCAGCAACAGAGGAGCTGCAAGAGGCGGCTCAGCGCAGCAAACCTCATACAACAAGGGGAACACGCAAAACACCTACAACAAAAACAGTAGAGGTGGGTACCGTGGCAATAATAGCAAAGGTAGAGGACGAGGGAATAACACCACCAGATCCTCTACCAATACCAAGCTGTGACTTCTTGTCACTGCCCCCAGACCATGTAACACCGGTCGGGGGAAGATTACAGCAGTTCCTGCAAGTCTGGGAAAACATAACCACAGACAAGTGGGTGAGGCAAATTATCCAGCATGGCTATTGCCTAGAATTAACCTCCACACCACCCAACATTCCCCCAAAACACCGTCCTATGTCCGCACAACACCTACACTTATTGTAGCAAGAAGTCATCAGCATGCTACAAAAAGGGGCCATAGAACTAGTACCCTTAGAACACCAGGGTACAGGGGTGTACTCACTCTACTTCCTAATCCCCAAAAAGGATGGGTCTCTCAGACCAATTTTGGACCTCAGGCCCCTAAACCAATACATTTTATCAGAGCATTTCCACAAGCTCACTCTACAGCAGGTGCTATCACTGTTGCGTCAAGGAGACTTCCTCGCAACACTAGAACTGAAAGACGCATATTTCCATATACCAGTACACCCAGCACACAGGAAATATCTCAGGTTTACAATACAAAATCAGCACTACCAATTCAAAGTCCTTCCTTTTGGGCTGACAACAGCCCCAAGAGTTTTCACCAAGTGCCACGCAACAGTAGCTGCACATCTCAGAAGACAGCATATTCATGTCTATCGGTATCTGGACGACTGGCTGATACAAGCACAGTCAGCCCAGCAATGTGCCAGCCACATGTCGCGCATTATTCACCTCCTGCACGGTTTAGGTTTCTCGCTGAACTATCCAAAGTCCCATCTTCAGTCGGCCCACGTACAACAATACCTGGGAGCGACAATAGACACTCTAGCAGGGAAGGCACAACCAAATTCTGTCAGAATAAACAGTATTCAGACGCTAATCCAAAGGTTCAGGCCCCAACACTCGCTCCCAGCCCGAGTGTTTATGCAACTAATAGGCATGATGGTCTCATGCATTTTCATAGTCCCTCACGCAAGACTACACATGCGTCCGCTGCAAGAGTGCCTAGCACGTCAGTGGAACCAGGCTCAAGGACAATTAGGCGACCTAGTGTTGGTGACCAGTCGTGCATACAACTCTCTGCATTGGTGGAATCCACAAAACCTTTGCAAGGAACGACTGTTCCAAGAGCCGGTAACACAAATAGTCTTATCAACGGACGCATCCCTGATAGGGTGGGGAGCCCATGTCCTCCATCACACAGTGCAGGGCTTATGGACCACGCAGCAAAAGAAAATGCACATCAACCTACTGGAGCTGATGGCAATTTTCATGGCACTAAAAGCTTTCAAAGTACATCTCTGCAACAAGACGGTGTTGATCCGGACGGACAACATGACTGCGATGTACTACATACAGAAACAGGGAGGAACACACTCTCCACAGCTGTCACATCTAGCTCAAAGCATGTGGAAGTGGGCCATTCAGAGAAACATTTTTCTCATGGCGGAACACCTCCCGGGCAAGGACAATCCAATAGCGGATCTGCTCAGCAGACACAGCCAACAGATGCACGAGTGGGAGATTCATCCCACAGTGCTCCAACCATACTTCCAACAGTGGGGACAACCAGAAATAGACCTGTTCGCCACAAATCAAAACGCAAAATGCCAGTACTTCGCCGCAAGGTTCCCACACCCGCAGTATCAGGGCAATGCGATATGGATGAACTGGTCAGGTAAATTTCCCTACGCTTTTCCACCAGCACCATTGATACCGCTAGTGGCACGCAAACTGCGCCAGCACTCCATGACACTAATCCTAGTTGCTCCAACATGGGCGAGGCAACCGTGGTACACCACGTTCCTAGAACTTTCCGTGGTGCCTCATCAAAGACTAAAACTAATACCCAGTCTCAACGCAGAGCCATGGAGACATTCAGCACCCAGATCCCCAGCAGCTGAACCTTGCAATCTGGCTCCTGAAGTCATAGTTTGGCTACCTAAACTTACCTCCTGACTGCATGAACATTATCAAAGAGGCAAGAAGACCTACCACAAGAGCATGCTATGCGTCTAAGTGGAAACGTTTTGTCATTTACTGTAACAACAATGACATAAACCCACTAGACGCATCAACTCAAAATATCATATGTTATCTTTTGCACCTACACCGCTGCAATCTAGCCTATACATCCATTAGGATACACTTAGCTGCCATAGCAGCTTACCTTCAGAACAGGCAACACCTTTCGCTATTCAGAGTGCCCGCAATTAAAGCATTCATGGAGGGGCTCAAACGAGTGATTCCCCCAAGACACCCACCTTCACCTGTCTGGAACCTAAACGTTGTTTTAACCAGACTGATGGGACCACCATTTGAACCATTACACTCATGTGAAATACAATGTTTAACATGGAAGGTGGCTTTTCTCGTAGCTTAGAGTTAGCGAGCTGCAAGCCCTAACAAGAACCATTCTTCCAAATTCACGCAAATAGGGTCGTGCTTAGGACAAACCCTAAATTTATGCCAAAAGTGGTATCCCACTTCCACATTAATCAAACAATAGAACTTCCAGTGTTATTCCCAAACCCACAGTCAGTTCCTGAGAGGGCTCTACACACACTAGATGTTAAGAGGGCTCTCTTATATTATATAGACAGGACAAAAGATTTCAGGAAGACAAAACCGTTGTCTGTTGCTTTTTCACCACAACACAAAGGAACCCCCATTTCAAAATCTGGACTAGGCAGATGGATAGTAAAGTGCATCCAAATATGTTATCTTAAGGCTAAACGCACTTTAACAGTTCCTCCAACAGCGCATTCTACACGCAAAATGGGGGCATCCATGGCTTTCTTAGGAAACATTCCTCTAGAAGAAATATGTAAAGCAGCCACATGGACAACCGTACATACTTTCACAAAACACTATTGTGTGGATGTACATTCCAAACCGCAAGCTGCTGTAGGACAGGCTGTTCTAAAAACTCTGTTTCAGACTGCTGCAGCTGGCACAGGTAGCCACCGCTAAGGGAGAGACTGCTATACATTCTATGCACAGATATGAATTCAGCAGCCCACATGCCTCGAAGGGAATATGCTACTTACCAGTATGCATCTGTTCTTGGCATGTAGGGCTGCTGACATTCATATCGCCCGCCCTCCTCCCCGGTGCCTGTCGCAGCTGTAGCATTCTTTCTAAGTCACATTTTCTTGCATGGACATTTCTTACTGTACAACACTCCATCTCTGCCACAATGTCGAAAAACAATCTAAGGATGGAGAGGATGCCCATGCGCACTGTAGACAAGGGAGGAGCCACCTATCTTGTGATACTTCGAAGACTCTTCCAGGACAACAATGTGCAATCATCCGGACCCAACACTAGGCGACGATCTATGTACAGATATGAATGTCTGCAGCCCTACATGCCAAGAACAGATGCATACTGGTAAGTAGCATATTCCATCTGAAAGAGACATTAGTTAGTGATAGATTCCTTACCGACCCACCCACCAATCCTCCCCGTTCTGCGAACCGATATCTAGGGTTAGGGTTATCCCCTTTCAGGGCCCTAGTTTCAATGGCACCTTTGTTGGTTTTTAACATGGCTCAGCGCTTCTGGCGCGGAAAAGCGGTATCTGACGTCAACACGCGGAGGCGGCGTCTAAGTACTCCGACGTCATCACGACGCCCACAACGGACACGGAACCGCAGACGACGCCTACCGACGCGCAAGGGTACTGCTACGCAAATAATTTCCGGATCCAGTCTGACGCCTGGGGATATTCTAAGGAAAGGAATCTATCACAAACTAATGTCTCTTACAGATATATAGTTACACAAGTAGTAACTTGTGCAAACGGGGGCAGAAGGGCAGAAAAACAAGGGGAAAACAAGTCTAGCAGAAGCGCACAAAAAACAAGTCTAACAGGGGGCCGAAAGGCACAACAAGCAAGACACTTTTCTATAGCATTAGAAAGCATCTATGTAGCTTCTTAGTGGGCATGGTGTAAAACACATGATCACATTTATTGAAACCTGACAGCTTGGTTATTTCTTTTCTACCATATTTCACCCCATGCAAGTTTAGAAGCAACTTTTGCGCAACCGGGATTCTCTCCTTGTAGGAAGGTAGATCCCTGACTATGGTTGCCCCCAACTTTTTGCCTGGTGTTTTGCTGGTTTTCTGACTTAGTTGACCTGGGACCCTGCTATTCAGGGCCCCAGGCCTACTGCTCTCTCTGTAAAATGGATTCCATGTACCTTAGGTACATATCTAAATTGGATACTGAGTCACCTTATCAGTCCCTGTACAGTGTACCTTAGGTACCCAGGGCATAGGTGTACCCAGGGCCTACCAGGGGCTGCAGCATGTATTATGCCACCCCTGGCTGGCCATCCAAATCTGACACAACTGGCTGCTTGACAGCTGGGGCAAGGTGGTGTACTCACCCTTTGCTTTAGATATAGTATACCTATATCTAACCCTAAAATGGACACACAGATCTCCTATCAGTCACTCCTATGGCAGGCCTTAACAATCCTGAAGGCAGAGTGCTTGGAATCGTGTGAGATGGTGCTCTGGCATGAGCTGAGCCTGTCTGCGGCTTTCGGGATCCATCCCTTAGCCATTTCCATGATATCGCATACCATATACTCTTAAGTGCATTATAATCCTCGCGGTTATATGCCAACTCTGGTATCGCTTTATCAAAACATGTCGAGTAAGGTGTCATACGAATTGGAATACTAACCCCTCGCCAATTCTGGCGACGGGGTTAGCATTCCACCCTTCTAGAGGGACACGACATGTATGTAACCCCTAACCCCGGTTAAAGTCAGACAGAGCCTTAGCATCCACAAAATGGATGCTGCCACCGAGACACAAGTCTGCCCTCCTGCTGCTGGGAGTCCTCCCAGAGCAGGAGATAAGGACAAAGGGTTTCCTGCCAGGGGCGGTGCCAGCACCGTCCCAGACAGGATTTTGTGTATTGTAGGTAGGCAGGGCTTCAGAGGAAGGTGACTGCACGTGGCACCCCGGTGCTCACTGTGCATAGGCTGGCTTGAACCAGTTCCAGGGACACTCCAGACCCTGTGCTGGGGAAAAGCCCGCCAAGGAAGTGGGTGTAACCACCCCCCTCCTGGTCCCACCCCTAGGGCAGGACTTAGTCGCGTGCCAGCCCCCTTTTCCCAGATAAAGGTAGGGACTGGCCCCCTTCCAAATCAGATCATCTTTGGAATCAAGATACCACTTTCCACGAAAGGACTTCACGATTTCTTCTCCAAGATTCTCCCTTGTGGCTAAGGAGTAGTCACCCTGCATCCGCAGGCACCATCTAAGAACACTGCGGTCTGCTGCACGTCCTTCCTCCGGAATCCGACTGCCCAGCTCGACGAGACCCGGCTTCCCTGGCACCTCTGACCTCTACCCACCTCTACAGCACAGCTGAGAACCGTGGGTGCGACGAGACCTCGAGGGACCGGCCATCGCCAAGACTGCACGACTTCTGCACAGCAAGCCCACCGAGTAATTTCCTGGTGAGTGCTTTGGGGTCCGAGAAGCCCCCACCCTGAGCAGCTCCAGCACCGAAGAGCAGCCCCCCAGCATCTCCACGATCGGCGTGGGGCCCTTCTGCTTTTTGCTGCTCACCGCGTTGTTTGGCTACTAGCCCGCTGGCTTGTGGCCTTCCGAACGACGCCCGACGACAATACTGCTGCTAGTCTGGTTGCTCCAGACTGGCCCTTGCTTCCCTCCATCGGAGAAGTACCCTGGACCCTCCTGGTCCGGCTAAGACGCCATTTTAGGTCCACCGCGTGGGCCTTGCATTTGCAAAGACTTGTTGCCCAATCCTGGGTCCAGCGACGTCGACAGCAAGAACCTTCGTGGGACAGCTCGCACCTCCATCCTGGTCGCCGACAACGCCTCCTGGTCCGAGAGACTGCAGAGCCCAGCAGCGCCCACTCACCTGACTGCGGTGACTTCGCCCGGTGCCATCCTGGTGCCCACTTAATCACTGGCTAGTGATTCAAGAACTTGGTCCCCTCTGCTTTCAGGTTTTCTTCTTCCTTGATCCAGGCTTGGATCCATCGAATTTTTCTTCACTGGTCGCCTGCCAGCAACTTCCTTCTTCCAGGCTCCTGGTCCGGCACGAGGATTCCCGACGTCTTTTCAGACCTATGCAGCTGCAGCCCCTGGGCTAGGTAACTTCGGCATTTCGGTGCCCCAGCATAGCCTCACTATCCAAGGGTCAGGATCCACTGTCGTTTTCTCCCTACCAGGTCGGGTTCGCCCGTGAACACTAACTTTGTGAATTCTAGCTTCCATAGACTTTGTCCCGCATCCCGCGTGAGAGTGCACACTCTGCACCCGAGTTCCCTAGGCCTCCTGCTAGTAATCTAAAGGTTCAGTAGTCCAGTCCTAGCGATCCCAAAGCCTCTGAGAATCGTTACTTACCTGCTAGTAATTCGCATTCCACTTTTAGAGTATATGGTTTTTCGTGCCCCTCGGGCATTTGTGTATAACGTGCTAACTTAAGTATTTTCATAAGAGTTTTGTTGTGTGCTTAGCACCCTGTCCTCATAAAGAGTACAGGGTTGTTGTGATTCTAATAAATACATTGTTTATTTTCATAACACTTGTGTGGTGTCCTTTCACTGGGTGTTCAAGGGGTAATGTGATGGTAAAAGAGCTGGCTTAACACGCCCTCTAGAGTCTTAGCCTTAGACTGCTCGTATCCATGCTACTAGGATAGCTGGTCTATAAGGTTAACTTACAACCAATCATCAATAAGGGTTGTTTGGACTGATATATAGTGATCACTAGAATAGTGAGCACTGCACATCAGGCCAACTTCTCACACTCCTCATAAAAAAAGGTACACTGCCTTTCAGTGATGTAGCAACAGGTACAGCAGATTGTTGTGTGTGCTGTCTACATGATTTTATAAATTGCAACAACAAAACCCTCTTGAGCTGATTCATTGGTATGCTTATGCTATGAGCATGGCCTGGCATTATTGGGATTTTCAGAGCCCCAGGCTTTGTTTTGGTGCTCCTGTGCCTTAGCAACAGGGCCATTACTATCGCCAATAGGTGGCCTTGAGGTTGTTTCTTAACCTTTTGTGATGGATGCACCAGCCACGTCATCACCTTGCTATGCCACATTACAGTCCGATGCTGTGGACCCTACAGTCATTTGAAGAGTGTGTTTGAAAACCAGAGCCTGTGGAAGGAGTGGGGAATGGAAAGCAGCAGGCTCTGCCATGGACAGCTGAGCAGCCGTGCTCCTAGAGAGACTACAGGGATCCGTTGCA
This sequence comes from Lissotriton helveticus, assembly GCF_964261635.1. Lineage (NCBI taxonomy): Eukaryota > Metazoa > Chordata > Amphibia > Caudata > Salamandridae > Lissotriton > Lissotriton helveticus. The sequence goes on along the minus strand of NC_136057.1, from coordinate 484,524,096 downwards.
GCAGGAGCTCCATCACAGAGAGGAATGCTGCAACCAGCTAGCCGGCCGCATGAAATGCTTGAGCAGGGTGGGGTACGGGACGAGAAGAAACCGCAGGACTGTTTGGAGGGAAATGGGGGGGGGTCTACTTTTCACTGACAAAGCCCCTGCTAAGGTCCGTATTGATACGCCCGAAACCTGCTCACCATGGGTGTCCCCTCCATTTTGATCCACAACTGAATATAATTTGAGCTCTTGCTACAAAAAACATTTCCAGAGCTCATACCGTTTGAAGTCCCTCATTACCCTCCTCCGTGCTGGTATAAACAATAAACATTGCTAATGATAAAAAAATCACTCTTTTTACTTTCCCTAGTTTGTCTCCTTTAAGAACCCGGAGTACAGAAAACCACTGAGAAGGCGCAGCGACACCCAAGGGCAGCAGAACATTCACAGCATGAAACCAAACCGCGGGTGGAAATACTGGCTTTAGCATGCCATTTCCAGGGGAAAATAAAGAGCACTTCTTCACGTTTGCAAACGTACTAGTGATACTTAATGAATTAAAAAAAAATAGCTTTGTAGAAATTCTAGTGTAGGTTTAAGCATTTGCACTTATTTACATAAACAACCTTCGCTAACTTAGATGATGGTTCAGCTAAGCAAGGCGCTCCTGAAGCGGCAGCCGCGATTAAAGTATGTTCACTGGGCTTACATGGAGCGAGAAGCCTGTCGCATTCACTGCAGCACACACAGAACATTCCCTTGCAAGTGCGTAACACTTAAGAATCAAATCAGTGGTACTTGTATTTACCTCCAAAAGATGAGTCGGCCCTGCAGGGTATACAAAGAGGCAGCAAAAAAAGATAGCTGGAAAGGCTGGAATCAATGGTTTATAACTAGTGGGCAATCCCCTGGCAGCATTCCGCTCCATCATTTTAGCTGGAATGAGTCATTACAGCAGGGGTCCAACCAAAATAATGCTTGTAAGCAGAGAACCAATAATATGCAAATCAGCCACGCATCTAGAGTTTTGGTGCTGGCCCGGGTTGCTTGGAGCCATCCTCTGGGAAAAGAAACACGATTTGGCCTTACTGGGCCCCCGTTAATGGGTGAAATAGAAGGGTTGAGCACTGCAGAGCCCACACCTGGCACTTAGGGAGACTCGCAGCAGGGCCAACAAGAATGTGTTTTAGAAACTGAATACTTTTCTAACATTTTGTTCATAGCATAATAGCAGTCCTTTTTTTATTGTAAATTTTTGGATTTTATATCTGTTTTTGATTCGATGGTCATTGCAGTCTTGATGTCACTTGCATTTCTCTTTAGACATTGGGCAGAGACACTCTTTATCCTGCCGATTTTTGTGCTCTAATTTTCCCTGTGTTCATGGCTATCTGTGCCTGCTTAACACTATGCTCAACCTTAAATAAATAAATAATTAAAAATTTAGTGCGCAGTTTTGAAGGATTACTATTAGGCTGTCAGACACTAGAGTTTACGGCGTGGAGGCAAGACGTAGGCACTATTGAGACTAGCCTGCTTGGCAAACAAAAACAACCCAGAAGAAAGAACATAACCACGAAATCTATGCTGCCAAGGTTTCAAATTGCTGTGTGTGACATTTTCAGATTTTTTTATGTAATTATTTGTTAAAGTGGGTGGCTCTTGGCATTGCTGTGGGGAGGAGAGGAGGAGAAATGCGAGACACGGCCTTGCGGCCGTTAAAAGTGTGAAGCAGTGGGCGGGGGAGCGGATCCCTTTGAAGTGAAGCTCTCTGAGGCAGGCGGCTCGGGGAGCAAATGGTAAAAAGCGCGTGCATGTGCACATGTACTCTACATAATCTGCGATGGTTTCAGAGCTTGGATGAGCCTCTATACTCTCGTCCTATTATCGCTTGCGCGATTAATAGGACGAGACCTAAAAAAATAATATATATATATATATATATCTGTCATTTTCTCAATAACTACTGTACAGATTTACACCAAATAAGCAAAAGGCACGATCTCCAGTAGGTAATATGTATAGAGAGATAGATAGAGATATATATATATATATATATATATATATATATATATATATATATATATATATATATATATATATATTCATTTGAAAAAACATAGATTTTATATCCGTTATAGTTAGCTGGACAATTTACTCATACAAAACCATTGAAATTCCCACGTTATAGTTAGTTGTACTCACTATAACTGGCGCGCCCGCAAAGCACTGCTAATGACGTCACATATTACATCACTCATGACATCACTGATGACATCTCAAATGACATCACTGACATCACTGATGACATCATCCAGTGAATGTGTGTCTTTCTGGGTAAAAATAAATATTTTATATATGTGTACCTAAACATCGATGGAAGAACAAACGATTAAATTAGAGTTTAAATGGATGGGGTTTTGATTGTATAACTAACTTATTAAGTGTATGTTACTAAATATATGTATTACCAATTATTGTTTAAAGTTGTAAATATCTGTATCACTGTCTCCCTTTATCTATAGACGGATGCTTAGGTTGGTGAGTAGCTACATGATTGTCTATATGGATTATTAGTTCGTTTTTTTAGTATTAGTATGAGTGTCTGTTACGTTTGGTGGGAGGTATTACTTTGTGCATATATGAATGAATGAGTGCCTTACTGTTTGCATATGTTTTGAAGACCGCATGTGTGCAGGACTGTATGGGTGGATGAGTGTGTGTATGGGTGTGTTAGTGAGTGAATGACTTTCAGAATCATTTCTTTGAGTAACTACATATGTTTTAAATTAGTATAAGTAAGAATTGATGCATATAGGTAAGTATGTGTGAGTGAGAAATTGTAAGAGTTTCTGTATAAATACTTTTTTGTTCCTACAAGATAGTTTTAGTAAAAAAGTATGTGTACGTTTCTGTAGAAGTAAGAGTAGTGGTGTATGTATAGCTGTATAAGCAAGTGTATGGTTGTTTTATAATTTATTTTCTTGTGTGAGTATGTGTGTTAGTAACTCTAAGGATGAGTGTCGTGTAACAATGTATAGATGAATGAGTATGATGATTGAGTATGTGTATGTAACTATATAGATATGTTGGTGAATGAGCGAATGTGTATGTAGATTTTGCAATTTCTGAATAGATTGTTGCAAGTGGAATTAATAATAATAAATAATAATAATAATAAAGGGGCTTATAAAGCGCCTGGTGACGCCGTCCCGGCGTGTCCCCGCGCTGTGGAAAAGAGTCAAGAACCAGGAGAGGGAGTTACAGGGAAAACAAATGAGTTTTCAGGAGTTTTCTAAAAGTGGTTTCTGAATCCGCTAGTCTGATGCTCATAGGGAGCAAGTTCCATTCTTTGGCTGCCATTACACGGAAGGAGCGGCCCCCCATTCTGGCTTTCTTCACACGGGGAATTTTCAGCAGACCTGTTCCCCCAGAGCGGAGAGTTCTGGTAGGCTCATAGGGGATAGCTAGGTCAGTCATGTAGGGGGGGGCTGAATGTGAGAGGATCCTGTAGCACATGAGGAGTGCTTTAAATAGGACTCTCTTCTTTATAGGGAGCCAGTGCAGAGTGACTAGGGCAGGTCTAGAAGCGGCTCTTTTAGGAAGTCTAAGGACTTGGCGTGCTGCAGTATTTTGGAGCACTTGGAGTCTCCTGATGTTTTTCTGCGTTGTTCCGAGCAGAAGCACATTGCCATAGTCCATCCTCGAGGTCACAAGAGCTTGGATCATAGTGCGCCTGGCTTCAAGAGGAAGAAGGTCAAGGGTGCGATTTAGGGTCTTCATAACACCAAAGCACTTCCCTACCATTTTGTGCACATGGCTGTCGAAGGAAAGTCTGGAATCAATCCAGATCCCCAGATTCTTGGCTGCTTGGCAGGGGGTGGGTAACGACCCTAGGCATGATGGCCACCATTCCTTGGTCCAACTCGTGTCCCTGCCTCCAATCACCAAAACCTCCGTTTTGGAGCCATTACGTTTCAGGCAGTGCTGGCTCATCCAGCCTGCCAATGTCTGCATGCAGGTTTTAAAGTTGTCGGCAGCACTGCAGGGGGATTGGGACAGGGAGATGAGGAGTTGGGTATCGTCGGCGTATGAAACTAGTTCAATGCCGAACGATTGGACCACTTCAGCCAGGGGGGCCAAGTAAAGATTGAACAGGGTGGGGCTCAGGGCAGAGCCCTGAGGAACCCCCTGTTCCAAAGCTATGCTATCAGAGAGGTGCACGCCTCTCTGAACCTGGAAGCAGCGGCCGGTGAGGAATGCTTTCAACCAGCCCAATGCTTCCTTAGTCCATTGTTTTGTAATTATTTTATTCTATTTTTCAATGTGTATCAAAACTTATATTACACAGTCTGCCATTTTTTCAGGAGGATGATGTCATCAGTGATGTCATTTGAGATGTCATCAGTGATGTCATGAGTGATGTCACTGACTGTCATGAGTGATGTAATATGTGACGTCATTAGCAGTGCTTTGCGGGCGCGCCAGTTATAGTGAGTACAACTAACTAGAACGTGGGAATTTCAATGGTTTTGTATGAGTAAATTGTCCAGCTAACTATAACTGATATAAAACCTATGTTTTTTTTCAATGAATTTGCTAGGTTTTTTAAATGCTAATTCCTAACTATAACGTGTGTAAAACCTATGGATTTTTCAGTGAATTTGCAAGGTTTTTTAAATGCTAAGTCCTAACTATAACGTGGCTGTAACCTATGGTTTTTTCAGTGAATTTCAATGGTTTTGTAAATCAAAATTTTTTAATGTAATAATTGTTATATTTTTTATACTGATTTACTATATTATAATTTTTTTATTTTTAGATATATTATTTTTTAAATTACATTACATATTTTTAATATAAATTGATAAAAAATGTTTGTACACCTCTCTGCAACGCAGCCCCCTGACGCGTTTGCAGAGGGGGAACTAATTCCCCTTGCATACTGGGGGTCCCTGGGGGCCAACTAGCCCACCAGGAACCTCCAGTATTCCCCAGGGGGCTGCATTGCAGAGAGGTGTAATGAGGCCACACCCTTTTTTACACCTCTCTGCAGCGCAAACCACGGGCGCGTTTGTAGACGGGGAACTAATTCCCTGGGAGGCAACTAGCCCATCAGAAGCCTCCAGTATGCGCCAGGGGGCTGCGTTGCTTTACCCCGGAGCGCTATCCATGCAGCGCCTGTTTTGTGGCAGCTTCTGTTTTTAATCTACCAGTTTTGTATTTGATTTATAAAATTGTTTTTAGAGTTTTCCCCGGGTCTTACCTGCCTGGCCTTGCACACCCCCACCTCTGCCATCATACCTGCACTGTAATCTCGGTAAATCACCGCGTTTAGCGGGTCCTTCGCCCCTGACTCGTGGCGGCCATCTTGGGTGAGTGGGTCCCAGCGCGCCAGCAAGTCCTCTCTCCATTTCGTTTGGAGACTATTTAGGAAGGCTAGATTGAGCAGCGCGCCCTATTCCAGCGCGAGCGCTATCCATGCAGCGCCTGTTTTGTGGCAGCTTCTGTTTTTAATCTACCAGTTTTGTATTTGATTTATAAAATTGTTTTTAGAGTTTTCCCCTGGTCTTACCTGCCTGGCCTCGCACACCCCCACCTCTGCCATCATACCTGCACTGTAATCTCGGTAAATCACCGCGTTTAGCGGGTCCTTCGCCCCTGACTCGTGGCGGCCATCTTGGGTGAGTGGGTCCCAGCGCGCCAGCAAGTCCTCTCTCCATTTCGTTTGGAGACTATTTAGGAAGCCATGCTCACGCGCAGCGGCCACGCGCAGCGGGGACGCCGGATTGACGCCGGAGTTGTGCCAGAGTTCAGCCCGTCTGTGCCCGTCCGGGCCCAGACGGGCTTAGGGCTGGTTGCTATGCCCGCCCCTCTGGAACCGCGGTATACTCGTATTGGGCATAGGAGGGAGGACCTTATGTTTTGGCGGTCTTCGAAACCCCCCACATGTAAATATGCCCACGAGGGTGGACAACCGTTCCTGCCTTGCGGAACATGCACTGTGGGTCGGGGTCCGACCCCTGACAAATTGGTGCTCTCTATAGCTTTGTTGAATTGTCGGTCTCTACCCAGTCATGCCACAGAAATTAACTCCCTTATTTTGGACCACAAGCTGGGTGTGTTATTTCTAACAGAGACCTGGATTTCCTCCTGCTCGGGCCCGACATGTTTAGAGCTCTCCCTTCTGGTTTTCTTATTACACACTTTGATAGGCCCGTGGGGAGGGGAGGAGGAATTGCCATCTTGTATAGGGACTCGTTAGTTTGTAAGGTTCAGGACGGAGGGGTGAGCGACTGCGAGAGCTGTCGGTTCTCTCTTCGCTTGTCACCCACTGCGTCTCTGACGGGTCTTCTGATTTATTGCCCACCCGGGACCCTGGGAAATTTTCTTAACTCCTTCCTAGAATCAGCTGTGCTCCTTGCCTCTTCCTCTGGTAACTTTGTAGCTTTGGGGGATCTTAACATCCACTTCGATGACCCCTCCAACTCCCTGGGAGTAGACCTGCAAGGCGATCTTAAAGCCTTTGGGATCAACCTGGCTAACTCGGGTGCTACACATGGGAAGGGCCATTTGCTGGATCCTATATTCTCAAACTCTGCTTGCCTTAAAGCACTTCCAGCGCTGGCTCTGCCTTGGACAGACCATTTTATGGTGCCTGCCCAGTGGCAGTTTGATGCCCCAGTTGCATCGGCCCCTAGGGTATACACCGTGGAAAGAGCCTGGTCCAGGCTCCCAGTGGATACCTGGGCGGTACATCTGGAGGCGTCCCGGCCTCCCCTTGGGTCCAACATGTTAGTTGCCGACGAGAAACTAAACATCTGGCTCACCAACTCGCTTGATGCTCTCCTCCCCAAGAAGAAACAACTTACCAGGGGTAAGAGAGTGGGATCTGCGCCCTGGTACACATTGGAGCTGAGAACTTTGAGGAAGGGCTGCAAACGGTTGGAGCGGACCTGGAGGAAAGATTGGAGCGAAACTAGCCAGAGAGAATATCGGGCGGCTCTTAGTACCTACAAATCTGCTATTCGGGTAGCTAAATCGGTGTTCTTTGAGGAGAGAATAGGCTCTGCGGCCAACTCCTCAAAAGAATCATTTAGGGTCATCAAAGAACTCCTTAAAACTCCCGAACCTCAGGTCATTCACGACGACCCCCGTGAGAAATGCTCCGAACTTGCCTCCTTCTTTAAAACCAAAATAGATAACATCTTGGCATCTCTCCCTCGGATAGCCGAGGAGATCCCCTCTGGTGGTAACCCAGAGTCTCAGCCCAGGGTGCGCCCAGTGGGGTTGGTTTCCTTAGGCCCTGTTACTGTGGAAGAAGTCCTCACAGTTCTGATGACCATGAAAAGTGGTTCCCCCAAAGACCCCGCACCTATGAAATATCTTAAGCAGGCAGCCCCCGCCATCGGTGGCCCAGTGACGGATTTGATAAATCTATCTTTTACCCAAGGAGTGGTGCCCCCTAGTTGGAAGGGAGCGGTTGTCAAGGCTCTCTTGAAGAAACCTAACCTGGACCCCGCTGACCTTGCCAACTTTAGGCCTATTTCCCTCCTCCCCGGCCTTAGCAAGGTGGCGGAGAAGCTGGTGAATCGTCGCCTCTCGGGCTTCCTGGAGTCCAACTCCCTTCTTGGTGACTCCCAAACGGGTTTTCGCCCTGGTCAGGGGACTGACACTGCCCTGCTGGCAGTCGTGGAGAATGCCAGGAGCATTTTGGATTCAGGGGGATCGGTGGCAGTGATCCTCCTGGACCTTAGTGCGGCATTTGACACCGTAGACCATCAGGTGCTTCTCCAACGGCTGTCGGGGGTGGGGGTCTCTGGGATGGCCCTGAAGTGGTTTGCGTCCTTTCTGGATGGCCGGACGTTTGAGGTGTGGGAAGGCCACGAGAAATCACCATCGGTCCCTCTCCAGTGTGGTGTGCCACAGGGCTCATCGTTGAGCCCTACTTTATTTAACATTTATATGGCCCCCCCTGGAGAGTGTGATACTGCCTCTGGATATCAAGATTATCAGCTATGCTGACGATACCCAGCTGGTTGTAGGCCTTCCCCAGTCGGCTTACCATCCCGACAGGCTGCACACGTGTTTGGATAAGATCTTCACGTGGATGTGTAGCTCAGCACTCAAGCTTAACGGCTCCAAAACGGAACTGATGATGCTGGGGAATTCCCCTCCCTCTTTATCTCCGAGCAGCTGGCCTAGCTGCCTGGGAGCGGCTCCCACCCCCAAACAGGAGATCAAGAGCTTGGGGGTGTGGTTGGAGCAGGACCTTTCTTTTAAGACACACGCTAAAAAGACCGCAGGCGTGTGCTTTGGTCTGCTCCGATCAGCCCGGAAGATCTTACCTCTTCTCCCAGCGGCCTCTAGGAGGTTACTTATCCAGGGGCTTGTCATCTCGCGGCTGGACTTTAGTAACGCGTTGTTTTTGGGGGCTCCAGAGTCCACCCTAAATAAACTTCAGCAAGTGCAGAATGCGGCCGCTAGGCTTCTGATGGATCTTCCCAGGCGTCAGTCTGCCCGTCCTGCGCTGAAGGCGCTGCACTGGCTCCCGGTTAGGGAGAGGGTGAAATTCAAGGCACTCTGTATGGCCCATAAAATCTTGCAGGGGAAAGGCCCACCTATTCTACGGGACATGGTTCAATCATATAAGGCTTCCCGCTCCCTCCGTTCAGACCATCAACATCTGCTGCAGGTCATGAGGGTAAGGAAGGTAAGAACTGGTGGCAGAAGATTTTCCATCAACGTGGCCATCTTGTGGAACTCCCTTCCTCTGCACTTACGCTCGGAAACAAGTTTCTTACGCTTTCGCAAGCTGTTAAAAACCCACCTGTTTCTTGCTTGATTCCGGTGTCGCATGTCATGGCGTCTCTCTCTGGATAAGCGCGGGGATGCCCAAGGGTAACCAGGCGCGATACAAAACTCTTTAATAATAATAATAATAAGGGCGGCTGTCCCCTGGGGCAGTGTGGGGGGGGGGGATTGGGCACCCCCACACTTCTTTATCATTATGCCCCCACAATTTGGTCCCCCTGGAGGGATAATTTTTAAATAAACATAGCGGGTTTTTTTTTTAAAAACATTTTTGGCCTTGGGTGTCCTTGTGGGACCCCATGAGCAGGCCTAGGGGGTCAGGGTGCTTCTACCCTGTCCCCTTTTTGTGTTCTACACGTTTGTTTTTCTGCTTTCTTGTGCCTCGGTCTACTGAGCACAAGATGGCTGCCAAAACTTCCTGGTTTGAAGTGTTGAAAGCCAATGAGCATGCAGCTCGTGCTCGAAGTTTTAGAACTCAAAAAGGGTGCAGGGTAGAAGCACCCTGACCCCCTAGGCCTGCTCAGGGGTTCCCCCAAGGACCCCCAAGGCAACATTTTTTTGTGGGGGGGGGTAAATCATGGGGTGCGCGCACCCCGCAATTTTTCTTTTTTTTTTTTTTTTCCTTCTTCTCGCCTTGGGGGTCCCTGTGGGACCCCCTGAGCAGGCCTAGGGGGTCAGGGTGCTTCTACCCTGCCCCCTTTTTGAGTTATACACTTTTTTTCTGCTTTCTTGTGCCTCAGTCTACTGAAGCACAAGATGGCTGCCATCCATTTCTGTTTTGGAATGTTGACAGACAGTGGCAGCCAATCAGCATGAAGCTCGTGCACGGCAAGGTGCGCGCTTATAGATATGTAATTGATTTCAACTTTAATTTTCTCAGGAACTACTGGAGGGATTTACACTATTTAACCAAAAGCGTGATCTGCGTACCAGACTCTACCATTTTGCCAAGTTTGGTGTAATTCCGTTCAGCGGTTCGGGCTGTAGCCGTGTCTAAACGTCCTATGGAAATTAACATGGGGAAAACACGTTTTGGGACCCCCCTTTTTTCTCGGCCCCTGCTTGACGAATCTACCGGAGACTTTCAGGAAAGGAGCGCAGCGGAGCTGGCCAAAATTTTGGAAAATTACAAGCAAATTCCTCAACCGGCGCCAAAGTTATTCCCAATAGAATGTTGCGGATTTCCTATGGAAACTAGGTCCTAACTATAACTACCTACTGGCGACTGCCAGTAGGTAATATATATATATATAGAGAGAGATATATAGCTATATATATAGAGATAGATATATATATATATATATATATATATCTATATATCTCTCTCTCTATATATATATATATAGCTATACATCTCTCTCTCTATATATATATATATATATATATATATATATATATATATATATATATATATATATATATATATATATATATATATATCCATATTTCCATAGGAAATCCGCAACATTCTATTGGGAATAACTATGATAATATTGGGATATCTATCTATCTCTATCTATATAGATAGATAGATAGATAGATAGATAGATAGATGTCCGGGGCAGAAATAGAATGTGTGGTACATCACTTACAATCCGCTCCCTGTGACATACGTGATTTATAATGAAAGTGTGAGCAAATGTGCCTCTGAAAGCCTTTTCATTGTAGTCATTGGAAAAAAGTAAACCGTGAGGTTAGCAGCATTAGGTAAGTATCACAAAATCTAAGATTATTTCGGAGCCTTATTTATCATTGAGCTTACATGTCGTTATGTACCTGTTTATTGAAGTTGGTGCTTGAGCCCCCGCCAGAGCACCGGATCAGTATGCAAAGCTTTGTGATCCCCGCTGTTAGGCTGAGTGGCTTGAGCCCCCGCATGAGCACCGTAGCAATGCTGCGGCCTGTGAAGCCTTGTCCATTGGTGTTTGGCCACGCCCCTCTGACAACGTCCAGGAGGCGTGCCCTGTGAATGCGGCACCCATTCAGGTTTTGCCACGCACCTCTGACAACGGCCAGGCCCACAACGGAGTAATGTGAAGGTTTTTGTTTACAATGCAGTTTTCGCTTTTACCAGTAATGACGGGGAATGGCGCGACCCATGAATGCCACGCCTATTGGTGTTTGCTGTTTGTCCACGCCCCTCTCACAACGTCCACGCCCACAAGGGAGTCCTGTGAAGGTTTGTTTGCCGCGCCCTATCGCTGACAGCACAACGCCCATGCCCCCAAGGGACTACTTTACCCCTAAGGTTGTTTTACCTTTGTAATGTGTATGGTGGCCACTTGTATAGCCTATGTCCATCTGCTGCAACTGTCCTTTCCAATGCTGTATTGGGTGTTGTGATTGGTGCTGTGGTTCCTGAGATTACCCTCCTCAAAGGTTTGGGCTCCCTCTTTTTAACTATACAATAATCACGAACACATTGTTATATCTCCTTTCTTATATTAGTATAAAAATATATATATATAGAGAGCGATATATATATATATATAGAGAGAGAGAGAGAGATATACATATATGTGGGGCACATATGATTGTGTTTCCGGGGTCCCGCGCATGGGCGGGAATATTCTAGTGCTTATGACTTTGATGAGGTTACCCCTGGAAGATAACTAGGATTACAGGTAAGTAACTAATCCTCATTTTTACCTGCACCAGGCTTGTTTGATTCTTGAAATAAAACAGTATATTTTTTATACAAAACAATTGGCCTAGAGTTCAGCTTTTGAGTGTGTGAGACCACTTGCTGACTGAGTGTGTACATTAAATGCTTTACACTGTCCGCCGATACTGCTTTACTGCTCGACCAAGCTACCACTTTAGTGAGTAAGGTTCTATCTACCTTTAGCCTCTGCCAAACCTCTGGAGACCCTTGGACTCTATACACACTGTACCTCACTTTAGTGCAGTATATATAGTCAGTTTCTTACATTTGTCACAATCTTTAAAAATGTCTTAATGCATTACTCATTTTATCATTCCTAAGTAACCTTTCTTTTTGTTTCGTAGGTATGAGGCTGCAGTGGAACTATGTGAAACACTGTTGCAATCTTGCCCTACTAACTGTGAGTTGCTGGAAGCACTGGTGGCGTTGCATTTGCACATGAAGCAAAAGGAAAAAGCCTGGAATGTTTGGTCCACTGCATTCAAGAAGAATCAACAAAATGCACAGCTTTTCTACTGCATGTGTACATTTCTGGTCTCACAGGTAAGTGGGATAACTTGGTGAGAATGTTGCCGTCTTAGTTTTCTACTTTGTAGAACTGGTATCTTGTAGATGGACAACACTGATTGTTGTCGCTCCATTTTATAAATGAGAGAACTGCAACATTGTATCCATCTCCATACTCTCCCCACCCCCTCTCAAAAGGGCGATTGGAAATGATGTAGTGTTTATTAATAATTGGGATTTTATTGCAAAGCTACACCGGTTACTGTTGCTGATGAAGGACAAGCATTGCTGGCTATATTTAGATTCTTAATTATGTCTGAGCTGCCAAGCGAGTTGCATTCTGCAATGAAACTATGAACATTCTATTTTTCAGAGTAACTGTCCACCAAGTCATTTACACTAATTCTGTCAGTATTGAAACTGCAAGCTGCTATGCCTTAGGGTCCAACAAAAGCACACTATGGGGCACACTGATTTTCTAGCTCATGTGATACTAGAATGGAATGTGGAGTTGGATAGCAGCAATGCAGATTTGAGGAGTTGGTGACTTTTTTGTTTTCTTAGTGAGCCACAAGAAAATCAGACTGCTTGTTTGATTATGCTGATTAGTTATGTCATAGCTCTTTGGACTTTTGAGTTTTGTCCAGCAAGATGATTTTTAGGGCTGCCTACCTGATGGTGCAGTGGTCTGGTTGGAAAAGACATTATGGGCTTACACAGAACATATACGGACTTGGAGCCAACCAATGCTTAACAGTTGGTTGGTTTTTCTGTCACTCATGTGCCTGTTTATTATTGGAGTCCCAGCTTATTAATCTTGTGTTTCGTTCCCATTTTTTTGACTGGCTTATATGCTTCATTTTAGTGAGCTACTTTTTTTCTTTTTGCTTAAGCACTCTGTCTTGCTTTCCACTCTAGAATAAAAGAAATTCAGCACTTCCAAGATGAGTCACTCGGTGAAGCAAAAAGAAACATTTGGAAAAGAGACTCAGCACTCACACAATAAGGCAATTGAATCTTATAAAGGCAGTTTCAAAATAAAGCATGGGATTTTATTAAAACACTCTCTAACAAAGACTTTCCCAGAAGTCAAATTAAACTGATAAAACATGCCTCTGTGTGTGTGTGTGTGTGTGTGTGTGTGTGTGTGTGTGCGTGCAAAAGCAAGTAATCCAGCTGTCAAATGCATGAGACAAAACGCCAAGCAGCTAACAGTAAAACAATTAATAATTGACGTCCAATGCAGGAGACCAGCACTGTAAAATGCCAGAAATAAGCACTGTCATATGCAAGAAATAAACTCATGAAATATATAAAATGAATAATCAAGTGTATAAAATTACATCACCTTTTGATCTAGACACATCATTCAGGTCAGCTTGACTGAGAAGCCCTTTTCAGTCATCCAGAAGTCTCAATTGGGAAACACCAAAAATATCCCTGTGACGGTGCATCCGCCTCACAAGTGAGCTTCTGTCTGATTGCCAAAAGTTCCTGTCTTTAATACCTTTACTTACATAGAGAGACTCTTAGAAATTCCCCCTCCATTCATCTATTGCAAAACCATGGCTGACCGAAGGGTCTGTGTCGAGGTCAAGTCGGAAGCTGGCTAAACCTTTGTGTTGACTCTGGGACAGAGAAGTACATTAATCTCTCACGCTTTCAAACCCACATCCGACACCTTCTGTTCCAAGCAATACTGTTTTGCTCTGTGTTGCAGCTGCAAAAAGGCACAAAATGAAATCGTGCAAGAGCACAAAATTATGTATATTTAAAATGGAGTCAATGGCCAATACACAATCTCACAATATATATTTGCATGTAGCACTACACACCTTGAAAATACATGTTTGCCGTCTCTTGTGCTTCTGTTCTCCGTGCTCCCATATTGCTGTTTCCCTTGTTTGCTGTAAGCTGTTGTGTGCTTTTCTCGTGCTCAGATGCTTTACCCTTGTGTGCTCTTATGCCCCCACCCGTGTTGCTTTTCCCCTCCCTAAATAGCCACACCCTGCGCTTAGTGTTGCTGCCTCTCTTGTAATGCATGCTGTTTCTTGTGATTCCCCTCCCACCCCAAGATGTATTACTTTTTCATTGCTCCCCATTGCATTCTCACTGGTGTGCTTCTCCACACACCCCCATGCTGCTCTCCCTTGTGTGCTGCTTTAATATTTAACAAATAGTAAACAGATACTTTATTGATCACGCAAAAAGTAAAATACTTTTGGCCAGTGTTTCTCAGACCGTGAGTCACGATCCACTGGTGGGTCATGAACCGATTTCTCCAGTATTGGATCTTTCATAGATTCACATGCTTAAATCATCCCAGTTGTCAGTGTGAGTCCCACGGTATACTTATAAAAGCAGTAGATAATACTACAATAGGCTACAATGCAATGAACAGTCACTGCAATAGCCTATCCATTTTCTTTTGTGAAAAAAACCCAAACTTAAGTAGCAGCCAATCCGGTGTCGGCACCCTCTAGAACAATACCAAGACAGGCTAGGTTCCTCAGATTTTCTCCTGCATGTCGTGTGAAAGGGAGTCTCCCTGAGCTCCTGCTCGTTTTTTCTCTTCAAACTTCCAGATTTCTTTTAAAAATGTTGTGTTCAAAGAAAGGTCTCTTAAGGTTGTGTGGATCATGTTGTAAGAAGAGACTGCATGCTGAGTATCTACATAAAAACTCTACCTACTACCTTTACCCTCAATATATTGTGAAAGACTGTAAAATTTGTAGGACTTTTTTAACCAAAACCCTTAAGGACAGAAAGGTTAGGTTGTTGATTTGGATTCATAGACAAACATAAATCTAATCAATCAATCAGTACATTTATAGAGCGCACTACTTACCCGTGGGGGTCTCAAGGCGCTGAAGGGGGGGGGGGTGTCACTACTGCTTGAAAAGCCAGGTCTTGAGGTGTTTCCTTAAGGTGAGATGGTCCTGGGTCAGTCGTAGGTGTGTGGGGAGGGAGTTCCCTGTTTTGGCCGCCAGGTAGGAGAGAGATCTTCCGGTGGTGGTTCTGCGAATCCGTGGGACAGTGGCGAGGGCGAGGCTGGCGGAGCGGAGCTGACAGGCGGGAGTGTAGAACGAGAGACGGTTGTTGAGGTGTTCAGGGCCCATGTCGTGGAGTGCTTTGTGTGCGTGGGTGAGGACCCTGAACGTTATCCTCTTGCTGACGGGGAGCCAGTGCAGGTTTCTCAGGTGGGCGGATATGTGGATGTGGCGAGGGATGTTGAGGAGTCGTGCGGAGGCATTCTGTATGCGCTGAAGTAGTTTCTGAAGTTTGGCTGTGGTGCCTGCGTAAAGGGCGTTTCCATAGTCTAGTCGGCTGCTGACGTGGGCCTGGGTGACGTTTTTTCTGGTTTTGGTGGGGATCCACCGGAAGATTTTTCGGAGCATGCGCAGGGTGTTGAAGCAAGAGGACGAGACGGCGTTGACTTGCTTGGTCATAGCGAGGGAGGAGTCCAGGATGAATCCCAGGTTGCGTGCGTGGTCCGTCGGTGTCGGCGCGGAGCCCAGCGCTGTGGGCCACCAGGAGTCGCCCCAGGTAGATGGGGATGGTCCGAGGATGAGGACCTCCGTCTTGTCTGAGTTCAGCTTGAGGCGACTGAGCTTCATCCATTCTGCGAGGTCTTTCATTCCTTCCTGGAGGTTGTTTTTGGCGGTGGCTGGGTCTTTGGTGAGTGAGTATCAGCTGGGTGTCGTCGGCGTAGGAGATGATGTTGATGAGTTTGCGTGCGATGGCGGCAAGGGGGCTCATGTAGATATTGAAGAGGGTTGGGCTGAGCGAGGAGCCTTGGGGTACGCCGCAGATTATCTCGGTGGTTGCTGATTGGAAGGGAGGGAGTCGGACTCTCTGGGTTCTGTCTGAGAGGAACGAGGTGATCCATTCCAGGGCCTTTCCTTGGATCCCAGTGTTGAAGAGGCGGGTTATATGGGTGCGATGGCATACGGTGTCAAAGGCTGCTGAGGTCAAGGAGGATGAGCGCGGTTGTTTCTCTGTTGTCCATGAGGGTCGTGATGTCGTCGTTGGCTGCGATGAGGGCGGTCTCGGTGCTGTGGTTGGCTCAGAATCCGGACTGGGATGGGTCGAGCGAGTTGTTTGCCTCGAGGAATGTAGTCAGTTGTTTATTGACGGTCTTCTCGACGACTTTGGCCGGGAAGGGAAGAAGAGAGATGGGGCGGAAAGTTTTTTAGGTCTTTGGGGTCCGCTGTGGGTTTTTTCAGCAGGGCGTTGATTTCTGCGTGCTTCCAGCTCTCCGGGAAGGTGGCTGAAGTGAAGGAGTTGTTTATGACGTTCTGGAGGTGGGGAGCAATGTCAGCTTTGTTGACGATATGGGGGCATGGGTCCGAAGGGGAGCCAGAGTGGATGGTGTTCATGATGTGGGTGGTGTCTTTAGTGCTGATGAGGGTCCAGGCGGTGAGGATGGTGGTGAGGGTCGTTGGTTCGGTAACCGGAGGCGGAGTCTGGGGTCCGAAGCTGATGTGTATATCTGCCATCTTGCGGTGGAAGAACGTGGCGAGGGAGTTGCAGAGGTCTTGTGACGGTGTGATGTCGTTGTTGCTGACGTTGGGGTTGTAGAGCTCTTTGACGATGCTGAAGAGTTCCTTGCTGTTGTGGGTGTAGCTCTTTGAAGGATGTCCTTTTGGTGGTGCGGATCAGTTGGTGGTGTTCGCGGGTGGCGTTCTTGAGGTCTGTCATGTTTTCTGTTGTCCGTTCATGGCGCCAGGTTTTTTCGAGGGTTCGGCAGGATTTCTTTGAGGGCGTCTGTGAACCATGTGGTTTTCCTGTTGCCGGTCTTGCCTGGGGGGTTCTTCAGTAGAGCGAGGTCTGCGCAGTTGGTGATCCATTGTGCGAGGTTGTGTGCTGCGTCGTTTGTGTCCACGGTGTTGGCGGGCGGGTTCTGGCTGAGTGATGAGAGGAGCTGGTCTGTGGTTTTGCTTCAGTATCTGCGGGGGCTTTGTTGCATGCGGTGGTGGGATGTAGTCTTTTTGAAGGTGAAGTGAATGCATGTGTGGTCGGTCCAGTGTAGTCCGGTGGGGTGGCTGAAGGAGACGTGGTTTCTGGCGGAGAAGATGGGGTCGAGCGTGTGGCCAGCGAGGTGGGTGGGGGGTGTTCACCAGTTGTTTGAGTCCGAGGTTTGCGAGGTTGTCTAGCAGGGTAGTGGTGGTGGTGTTTTTCTCCAGGTGGAAGTTCAGGTCCCCTAGGAGGATGTATTCTTGTGAGGCTAGGGCGTGCGGGCTGATGAAGTCAACTATGGTCTCACTGAATTGTGTTCGCGGGCCCGGGGGTCTGTAGATGAGGGTTCCTCTGAGTGTGGTCTTGGGGTCGTGTGAATCTGGAAGTGTAGGTGTTTGGCGGCGGAGAGTTTCTTCGTTGTTGGTTGTGACGCTGATGGTGTTCCTGTAGATGATGGCGATTCCTCCTCCGGTTTGGTTGGCGCAGTCCTTCCGGGATATTTTGTAGCCGTCCGGGATGGCTATGGCGATGTCGGGGCCGAGGAGGCGTTACTCCAGGTTTCCGTGAGGAAGGCGACGTCTGGTGCTGTTGTGTCGAGGAGGTCCCAGAGCTCGACGGCGTGCTTGTGGACGGAGCGGGTGTTGAGGAGGATGCACTTGAGGTGGTTGTTGTTGATGTTGGGTCCGGTGGCTGGTCTGCAGGTTCGGAGGCAGGTGAAATTGCAGGCTTGACAGGTGAAGTGTCCGTGGGTTCGCTTCGGGGTGGCTTGGTAGCAGGCGGGCGGTCGTCCGGTGTTGAGTGCGTTGAGGGCGGCTGAGTCGTACCTCAGTCGGGTAGCCTGGCTACGTCGGGGACCATGGGTTCTGGCGCTGGGCGCGGACGGGCTTGCCTGGCGAGCACGCTCTGCGCGGCCTTCATAAGAGGGGCTGTGGGAGGGAGGAGCAGCTGGGAGGCGGGGTGGCGAATGGGACAGTGGGGGGCGGGGCCGCAGGATGCAGCGGCGGGAAGGGGACACAGAAGGGACCCAGAAGTCAAAAACAGGGGGTGGGGGCACAAGGCAAGATGGCGGTAAACGGTGAAATAAAGTACAATATGAAGGAAAAACACAGGCAACAGTGAGGGGGCACAAGCAAGCGGGGGGGCACAAAAATCAAAACGAGTGGAGGGGGGCACGGAGGGTGAAAAATATGTCAGACTGCAAAGGGAATGGAGGCAGGCACCGGTGAAGGGAGGACAATGCAGAACGGTGGAGGGGGTACAGAAAGCAAAAAACGGGGGAAGGGGCACAAAGGCACGGGCCAGACAAAGCAACGAAGGAGAAGAACAGGTTACCAGAGAGAGGCCAGGGGGGACTCACTCAGCGCAAGGCAGGCGGCAGGAGCAAGGCGACAGCGGGGACAGCCTCACTGCATCGTAGGTGGACTGTGTGGAGGCTGGGAGGGCGACCTACCTGCAGGCAGGGTCAAAGGTCGCTCTGAGGATGAGGCGAGCTCTACCTCACAGGCTTCTCAGGAAACATCCAAAAGGAGAGGAAGATCTCTTGAATCTCCTGAAGTTCCCAAGAAAAAGGGTTCTAAAAAGTCTAGTCCGGAAGATGCATGCAGCTCACTAAAAGGAAAGCATTCATTTTTTTACTGAAGAGAAAAGCCATAAAAAGAAAAAACTATCTTCAGAAACTTCCATAAACAGAATAGTCTGAAGAAAGCTTCTATTGCTGACGGCTTTCAAATCTGGGTCACCGTCTGCCCTAATATCACCTTCTGGACAGGTTTCACATACATAAACTACGTCGATGACCGATAGCCATCGTAGTCACTGGAAGCGATAACGTAGTCATCGCTTCCAGTGACTACGATGGCTTCGACACCGCTGCCGACGACCTAGTCGATGGTGACTCTGACGATGACAACCTTATAGTCAGCTTCTTCCTCGGTGTTGGTGGTTTTGTCGTGACCTCTGTAGGAGAGTAGGGTCTGCAATCCTATGGTCACCCCAAATTTTTGCTTTTTGCTTCATTGGTTTACGACTTTCCCTGGCTGTGTGCCTGCTAATCAGACCCACAGCCTAGCTGTTCTCTCTAAATTGACATCCATGTACTTTAGGTGCATTTACCAATTAGTATTGGGACACCTTATCAGCCCCTGTACAGTGTACCTTAGGTACCCAGGGCATAGGTGAACCCAAGGCCTACCAGGGGCTGCAGCATGTATTATGCCACCCCTGGCTGGCCATCTAAACAGACATAACTGGCTGGTAAGACAGCTGTGGCAAGGTGGTGTAAACACCCTTTGCTATAGATATAGTATACCTATATCTAACCCTAAAATGGACACATATATTCCTATCAGTCACTCCTACGGCAGGCATTATCAATCCTGAAGGCAGAGTGCTTGGAATTATGTGACATGGTGCTCTAGCATGAGCTGAGCCTGTCTGCAGCTTGTGGAACCAAGTCCTTATAGCTGTTCCATGATAACGCTATACCATATACTCTTAAGTGCATTATAATCCTCGCGGTTGAAGGCTAACTTTGGTATAGCATTATCAAAACATGTCGAGTAAGGTGTCATACGAATTGGAATACTACCCCCTCGCCAGTTCTGGCAACGGGGGTAGCATTCCACCCTTTTAGAGGGACACGACATGTATATAACTGTGAACCCCGGTTAAAGTTAAACGAAGCCTCAGCATCACAAAATGGATGCTGCCACCACAGGCACAAGTCTGACCACCTGCTGCTGGGAGTCCTTCCAGCGATGGAGGCCTGGACAAAGGGTTTCCTGCCTTGGGAGGTGCTAGCACCACCCCAGACAGGATTTTGTGTATTGAGGTAGGGAGGGCTGAAAGGAATGAGACATGCCTGGGGCACACAAGGTGTCCCTGTGCATACCCCGGTTCAAACCAGTTGCTGGGGCACTCCAGCCTCAGCTCTGGCGCAAAACCGGACAAAGGATAGGGGGTGTAACCACCCACCTTCCTGGTCCCACCCATGGGAGGGACCTAGTCACTAGTACAGCCCCCTTAAGCAGGATAAAAGTAGGAGCTGGTCCCATTCCAAATTAGATTATCCTGAACAACTCTACAAAGAAGAAACTCTGGACTTCGATGTTCTGCTCCACAGAAGACTGAAGAATCTCCCTTGTGGGCAAGGAGTGTCCACCCTGCAACTGCAGGCACCATCAAGCGTCCTAGCGGTTCACTTTGTCGTCCTTCCTGCTGGATCCAGACTTCAGAGCCCGACGAGACCCGGACTCCCAGACCTCTCCGACCTCTACCCACATCTACCCACATCTGCAGCACAGCTGAGACACGTGGCTGCGATGAGACACGTGGGACCGGCCATCTTGAAGAAACTGCACTTCGCTTCCAGCACGACTTCTGAGTCATCCTCAAGTAAGTGCTTTGGGGATTAAGAAGCCCCAGCCCCAAGCAGCTCCTGCACCGAAGACCAGCCCCCAGCATCCACGAGATCTGCGTGGGGCCCTTTTGCTTGATTGCAGCTAGACGCGTTGTCTGGTCACTTGCCAGCTGGCTAGTGGCCTCCTAGACGACGATCCTTGAAATCTACACTGCTGGTCTGGTTGCTCCAGACTGGCCCTTGCTCCCTTCCAAAAGAGGAGCACCCCGGAACCTCCTGGTCCACTCCAGACGCCGTTTCCACTCACCGCGTGGGTTGCCTTTGCCAAGGCCTGTAGACTCCAGATCCGACACCGCCGACAGCGAGAGCCTGCGTGGGCCAGCTCGTGCCTCCATCCTGGTTGTCAAAGACACCTCCTGGTCCACGTGGCTGCAGAGACAAGAGTCCACTCTTCACCTGATCGCGACGACAGCATCTGGTTCCTTCCTGGTTCCACACTGGTCACTGGCTAGTGACTTTGAACACTGTCCCCTCTGCTTTCAGGTCCTCTTCTTCCTTGATCCACCCTTGGATCGCACCGGACATCTCCTCCTGGTCGCCTGCAGCATCTTTTATTCAAGGCTCCATTGACTTCAACGCAGAAACCCGACACACTTTCACACCTATGCACCCGCAGCCCGTGGGTGAGGTAACGCGAGCATTTCGGTGCTCATAGGTAGATTGACTCTCCTAGTGTCCAGATATCCAGTCATTTTAGTCGTAACTAGTAGCAACTGTCTTTTACTTATCTTTTCGTAATTTGTTCTGCCCATTGACTTTGTTCCGCATCTCGCGTGTGATTTCACACTCTGCGCACGCGTCCCGTGGGCCTCCTGCTACTTACCTCAGGTTAGGGTAGTGTAGTCCCAGCGATCCTACAGCCTCTGGGCATCTTCATTTCCTCTATCGTTCTACTTATACCATTTACTTAGTATATGGTTTGTCGTGCCCCTAGGGCACCATTGTAATTTTGTGCAACTTATCGTATTTTTCTTAAGAGATTGTCATGTGCTTAGCCCTCTGACCTCATAAAGAGTTCAGAGGTGTTTGTTATTAATAAATATACTGTTTATTTTCATAACAACCCGTGTGGTGTCCTTTCATCTGGTATTCAAGGGGTTATATGTGCTAAAACAGCTGGCTTCACATGCCAAAAGAGTTTAGCCTAAGACTGCTTTGTCCATGCTACCATTAGGATAGCTGGTCTATAAGGTTGACTTACAATCACCATAAGGGTTGTTTGGACTGATACAAGGTGATCACTAGAACTAGTGAACATCATACATCAGGCCAACTTCTCACAACCTCCTCTACGACTTTGTCTATTATGCGGACAATGGCTTCTTCATCCGCTCCGCTCCTGTCATGTCATAGTCCACAACATAGGCACTGCTACCGTTGACATGGTCGTAAACGTCCGCCGACGTTGCAACTCACTCCTATGTATCCTTAGACTACGTTCTCATCTGACAGTTGAGTATGCATTTTTTGCAGAATCCTGCAGTAGTCTCACCTTTGACACCTTCAATAATTCTAGAGGAATCTGATGATGGGATGTTTGGCTCTGCTCACCGTCCCTCTAATAATGTAAAATATGAAGATGATGAATATGAAGGTTACTGTCAGCAAGAATATCATCCTCCAAAAAATTCAATATATGAAGCCAGCTAATGAGCCTATGGTCCACCTTTATGTGGCTTTGGTTCAGGGCCTTCAAGATGTGTTGCATGACTACTGCACACGTTTTCCTTCAGCTGGTGTTCCTCCACCGCCGCCTGGCTCTTTGCCACTATCTTCTCCTACACATAAGTCTGAGCCTTTGATTCCAGCTTCTCCTGCGAGGGATACTGTTTTGCAGGACACTTGTGATGACCGAGAAATTAAGGCGAATCCACCTCAGAAAGATGGGCAAATATGGGAGGACTGTCATATCAACACCTGCTTCTCCTCAAACCGTGGAGTCTCCACCAGAAGATATTGGCGGGTTCCACAAGCTAATGGAAAGAGCAGCTTCACGTTTTCAGTTGTCTGATAGTCAAGCTATCTCACTGTTTTTTCTTTGATTTCAAGGATTATCCAGAAAGACTGACATCTATACCCATTGTTGATTACATTTGGGAGGAAGGTGTAAACGGGATGAGGACACATGCCACAGTTATCCCAGTCTTGCCCAGCACTGACAAAGCTAGTCTGGTAGGACATCTTAAGACTTATTCTGTATTCTCGCAAGCCGCCCAGCGGATATCAAGAAAAACGTTACCACCCATTACTGCACCGCCTTATAAGGAGGGAATGCGCCTTGGTAACATTGGTAAAAATGTACAACCACTTTAGGTGGTACAGTTCATTCTGCTAAGGCTCTAGCAATTTTATCTAGATATGACCGCCTGATGTGGTCCAACATCGCTCATTTCATAGATCTCCTTCTGGACGATAAAATTCCAGAAGCAAGAAAGATCCTTCTAGAAGGAGAAAGGTCTGCATCAGAAATTATTGATGCATCTAAGGACGTGGCTTCCTTGGCATTTAGGTAGCTTGCTGGAGTGGCTATCCTCAGGTGTCCGGGTTGGCTGAAGGCAACAATGTACCACCCTGAGGTGCAAAGCAAAATTTTGGACATGCCATTTGATGGTGAGGCACTTTTTGGCAAACATACTGATAACTTAAAAGCCATTAACACTGACAGTCACAGATAAGGCCTTGGACACCCTCCAATATAAAAAGACCCCCTTTCGTAGATCACGTGGCAGAGGGGCCAATTCTTTTTGAAGTGGTTACCAGAGATACCAGCCTCAGAGTTGTCGACATTATTATCAACAGCAATACCGTGCGCCACCGCAACCTGCTTAACCAAGGCAACCTAAGCAGAAACGAGTTCAATCCAGAGATTGTCAGAAAGCAGTGATGAGGCCCTGCGCTCTTTCCTTCTTTATTTCATTAAAGAACATTGCCCCGTCTCGTTGCCTAGACCAATTGTAAGAAAATGGCTCTGTATATACTGTACCAAAGAAATGTACAGTGTGCAGTCCTCAGAGGTATGGCAGAGGCTAAAGTTAAATCTAACCTTACACTCTAAAGTGGTAGCTTGGTCGAGCAGTAAGACAGTATCCGAGGACAGTGTAAAGCAGTTGTTGTACACACTCAGTCAGCAAGTGGTCTCACACACTCAAGAACTGAACCATAGGCCAATTATTTGTATAAAAATATTTAGTGGTTTTATTTTCGAACAAACAATAGGTTTCAAAATATACTTCCTCAGAATGAGTTACTTTAGTTAAATACTTTTCAAATAGGCAATAGCCTTTTGAATACAATAGCTACAGTTGTTTGCAATAGGCATCACAATTTCAAACACATTGTAACATTGAGCTTAATGGGAATTTCTACTTAAATTCAATAGATTACTTTATAGATTACTTTTCTAACCACAAGACTGGATCCTAGATTCAGTCCTGGGACAACTCCTGTAACTAATTGAGTAAAAGCGTTTTGGTTACAGTTGTGATTTTTAAGGAATATTATTGTATTTTAAAAGTTGAGACAAACTTTTTCACATAGAATCACCAATGTTATCCTATGGGAGGAAATTCCCTTAGCAGGTAAGTAATGTTATCGTTACTTTTCCTTACTCCGTGTTTGATCCTGGATCCAGCACTGGTGTATGTTATGTTATATATGTTTATATAGCGCACGGCTGCCCCAGCCAAGGGGCGTCCCGGTGCTAGCTGTCCATGTCCAAGAGAGTCTGCTGCGGATGTATACTGCAGGTGACACAACATAACTAATGGAAGAGGTGAGTTTTTCTAGCTTTTCGGAAGGATAGGAGGTCCTTCATCCCACAAATCTGGGCTGGAAGTTCATTCCAGAGCTTTGCTGCTAGGTATCTGAAAGAGCGGCTGCCCATCAGACTTAATTTAATGCGGGGTACAGTGGCCAGGTTCTGCCCCTCCGACCGTAAAGTGCGTCGAGGAACGTAAGATGAGAGGAGTGAACACAGCATATGGGGGGGGGGGGAAGTAAAATTTCAGAATTTTAAAAGCGAGGCGTAGAGTTTTAAAATGAATCCTCTTTTCTACCGGGAGCCAGTGTAGACTCCTAAGGGTATTAGTAACAGATTTATGGCGGGGGTGGCCCGTCAGAGCTCTCGCGGCGGCATTTTGTACTTGCTGCAGTCTGGCTTTCTCAGCTACGTTAGTTCCTAGCAGCAAGGAGCTAGCGTAGTCCAGCCGTGAGAGAATGGCTGATTGTACCACCAATTGGCGAGTATGATGATGAAAGTATTTTAAGATAGGTCTTAGGTTTCTTAAAATTCCAAAGCAGGTGGCTGCCACTTTTTTTGTATGATGGGTAAAGTTCAAGGCAGAATCCACCCATACTCCTAAGTTTTTTACAACATTTTTGGGCACAGGTGGTTGACCCAGAGTCTCCTATAAACAATTAAAAGAATGCGTTTAAGTCATACAGGCGATTTTTAAGGAATATTTGCAAGTTTGGAAATTGGACACTTGAAAGATTTTCAGATTTTCTGGTGAAAACCAGTCAATGGTTTCCTATGGAGGAAAATTGAGTTAACAGTAAATCACGGTTTATAATTACTTTTCAGGTTCAGTGCTGGGCTGAAAGATACATTACTGGTGTTCTCACCTGATAACCGATGAGTACATCTGAATTCGTTCCTCGGCTGATTTTGGATGAATATTTTAAAGTTTCAAAACTCCACACTTAGAAGAAATTCTGAGTGAAACCAGTCAACGTTACCCAATGGAAGAAAAGTGAGTTATCAGCTTTTGGGTAAGTACTCGACTGGCAGAGTTTAGGGGCATAGACTCTGGTCTCCCAGGGTCGGGTAGATACAGTTACACCCTCAGCAGCACAGGGGCAGCCAAGTGCAGAGAGAATAGGCCCAATGTTATCCTATGGAGAATAGGGGGCCTTCGGTTGGTGGCTGCTAGCAGGCAGGCCACGCGGCTGTGTGAGCTGGGCTCCTGGTCACTTGCTCAAGGCAAATGGGGAAGTAGATTAGGACAAAGGTTGCACTCCCAGGGGCACTCGGGCGGCTGGGTGCTGGGTGCTTTTGAGCCGTCTGGCGCTCAATGTTATTCAATGAGAGACTTGGAAGTTGAACAAAGGCTGCAGGCTCTGGGACGGAGATTCTTCAGGTGCGACCACCACTTCGAGAGGTACGTTGGGATCTTGGAGGATAGGTAGACACCCAGGAGTTGGGCACAGGGGGCCGTGGGGCGTCTGGTGCAGGGGTGTCTTTGGAAGTCGGGAAATCTTACCCTCAGCTAGTTGCGGTTGGAGGGGTCCCTTGTGAGGCTGCAGGCGTTGTCAGGATCGTCGAGGAGGGTCTTTGGGCACTGGATTCCGGGTCACAGTCGCTGTGGTGACGTACTCAGGGTCTTTGTCCACTCAGGCACGGGCTGGGTTCGGCGGGTGCAGAGTGTGCTGGATTCGCGGTTCCTGGCTGGCACTAGGGGTTGATTCTGTTTGAGCAGAACCACTGCTCATGGGAGTCCCAGTCTTTAGATGAGCAAGGCAGGCAGGTCCTCCTGGGTTTTTGAGGTTGCTGTCCGCAGGAGACGCCGGGGTTCGGCAGGAGCTGGTTCAAGGATCAACAGGCCTGTAGGTTCTGGGGCCAAGTCAGTTGGTGTCGTCCTCTTGTTAGCAGCGGCACGGCAGGTCTTCTTGCTTCTTGTTGTTCTTGTTTCAAAATCGGGATCTGAGGAAGGAAGGTTCAGGGTGCCCCATAAAACTAAATTTAGGGGTGTTACAGGTAGGGCAAGGATACGACCAATAGGTCCCTGGCCTGGGGTGAGTACACCTCCTATCCTGCTCCTCTCTTGTGAGAGGGGGGGCAGGGGCCTATCTCTGATTGGGTAGGGCTCCCCATCCTCAAGATGGCGGTAGCCCGGAGTTGTGCTTCACCTCGCCTCTCCCACCTGAGGGGTGGAGTTGGCACAGGCTGGCACACCCCCTTTCCTCACCTAGGGTTTCCCGCCTGTCTTCCTGCCAGAGTGGGGGTCAGAACCGGTGGGGTCCAGTTGCTGAGTACAGCAATTGGCCTGGGGAAGCTCACAAAAGGCGGCATGCCTTTAAAGCTTCCCCAGCCCATCCTGGGGGAGGAGGCTTGGCACCTCACCCCAGGATGTACATTGTTTCAGGCACTCAAGCGGCAAGCATGTTTCTGGACCCAGGGGTCCAGAAAAATGTCTGGTGGTGGCAGCCTCGGAAGCCACGCAGTCAGGACTCTGGGCGTTGGTTAGGTTTCAGGGGGCATCTCTAAGATGCCCTCTGTAGTTAATTTGGCATTAAATCCCACACTGGCATCAGTGCGGGTTTAATGTGCTGAGAAGTTTGGTACCAAACTTCTCAGTCTTCAGTGTAGTAATCATGGTGCTGTGGAGTTCGTAATGACAACCTCCCAGCACCATATACTCTTAATGGCAGCACTGCATTACAATGCCCAGGAATGGCCTTGGGTACTGTAGGGGCACAGGGCTCATGCACCTGTGCCCACACCACTGGCACAGTGTACCCAGCTAGAGGGGTTACTGATGTATGCCATGGCAGTGTGTTTTGTGGACATGGCACATAGGGATGTGTGCCATGTCGACTTTTAGTTCTGCACCGAGACACTCAGCCTGCAAAGGCAGTGTGTGTGTGTGTCAGTGTTAGGGGTCTTCTCTGGTCACAATGCCCTGGGTACCATTTACCAGGGGCCCAACATGTGGCCAGAGATGCCAATTGGGTTTTGGTTTCAGGGAAGGAACACAGGCCCTGGGCCCCTGATTGGCAGGAGCCCAGGGCACACTGTCAAAGCACCTCAGCAATTCAGCAAAAAGTGGGGGAATACCATGCAAGAAAGATGACACTTTCTCACACCAATGGCAGAAAATAACTGACAAATGGTTCCTTGATATAATTAAGTATGGCTATACACTAGAGTTTACCTCAGCACCACCACCTCATTCGCCTAGAAAATCAGTACCAGCCCATCCTCAATTGCCAAAGAAGGAGGCTGTGATTATGCTTAGGCTCTCAGAGAGGAAGAGGATTTTACTTCCGTTTTTTCCTGGTAAAGAAGTCTGGAGAATGGCGTCCCATTCTAGACGTCAGAAAACTGAACAAATGCCTACAGAAGAAATACTTTCTCATGGTAACTCTCCAAGGAGATATTACAGCTTCTGAATAATTTGGTTTCCTGGCAAGCCTGAATTTGAAGGACGCATATTTCCATATCCCTATTCATCCAAGTATCGAAAATGTCTGTTTCTCTGTGGCAGGCGCACATTATCGGTTCAAGGTGCTTCCCTTGGCTTTCGCTCAGCTCCTCAGGTTTTCACCAAGTGTCTTGCTCCCGTAGCAGCATACCTACGATTAAAAGGCCCACAGATCATCCCTTATCTCGACGATTGTTTAGTGAAAGCTCATTCTCTTCCTCAAGCCTCAGAAGCAATCTCATTCTGCCTACAGCTCTCCTGCTCTCTGGGGCTGAAAGTCGATCTTCAAAAATCCATTCTACCTCCTCATCGGATAAAGTTTATAGGAGCAACTTTGGATACCCTCCAAAACAAGGCATTCTTATCAACAGAAAGACAGAACACCATCCTATACCTGGCTATCAATCTCGACAAAAGAGTTTGCTTCTGTCCTTCTCCTCCAATCTCACGCACGTCTAAGGATGAGACCTATTCAGGAGCGGTTGGACATTTAATGGCTTCAAATAACTGGATCATTCGATATTATTCAGGTAAACGACAATCATGAAGACTCTCTTCCTTGGCAGTCCGCCATCAATCTCTCTCTGGGACTGTCTTTCCTCTCTCCTCTTCCAGAGTTTGTCTAACCACAGGTGCAACTTTAGAAGGATGGAGAGTGCATCTTCAAGACCTCCAAATAAGCAGCAAATGGGGTTTCTCTATCCAACATGCATATCAATTTTCTGGAACTGACGGCGTTTTTTCTAGCCCTCCAGTCGTTTCTCCCAACGATAAGAGCATCCTCAGTCCTCATCCGTGCAGACAATACCACCTGCATGCATAATCTAAACCAGCAGGCAGTAACAAGATCTCCAGTCCTATCTTTGGAAGCTTAAAGGATCTGGGCATGGACACTATAGCATCACATAACCATCAAGGCAGAGCATTTCTCAGGAGTAAAGAACTACCAGGCAGACACCTTGAGCAGGTTACGTCAAACAAATCATGAGTGGAAATTGAACCAGCTGACTCTCGATTCCATCTTCCAGAAGATGAGTACACCTAACTTGGACCTATATGCGTCTGAAGGAAACCACAAATGCCGGTTCTTCACCAGCAGGAAACCTCAGGGAGGGTCATGAGGGAATGCGTTTTCGATAAGATGGTCAGGAATCTTTGTGTATTCTTCCCCCCCCTCATCTTTAGAGTACTAATGAAAATGAAACCGTAACCGTGCCAGCTTACCCTCATTGCTCCACGTTGGCCCCGCCAACATTGGTTCAATGAGCAACTCCTGCTGCCACAATCCAAGCATTATCGCCTGCCAGTGTCAACCACTCTGCTAACGATGAACAAAGGGCAGATCCTGCATCTGCACCCAGTTTCTCTTTAATTGCATGCCTGGAACCGGAGTTCAATGAGTTAAACATTTAGTCATCCCGCAAGACTGTAGAGACCTATTGTCTACAGCAAGACCCGAGTCTGCTACTAAAACGTACAGACGAAAATGGAAACTTTTTTGTTCCTGGTGCCTTCGGAATGACATTCACTCTCTTCTCTCATCTCTAGAACAAATCTTGCCTTATGTCTTGTCTCTGGAAAAATCAGGTCTGGTGTATGCTTCAGTAAGGGTCCACACGTCCGAGGCCTTTTCTCTGCACTTCTTGCATCAGCAAACAGTTTATGAAGAGATTATTCAGGACTTTTTTTCAGGACCCATTAGGCGTTCTCCACCAGAATGATACCTTAATGTAGTCCTGTCTCAATTAATGAAACCACAGTTTTAACCAATTCACAAAATTGAGCTCCAGTTTCTCTCATGAAAATGGCTTTGCTTCTTGCGCTTACTTCTGCTAGGAGAGTAAGTGAAATTCAAGCCATCACCATAAAGGAGCCTTTTCTTCGCTTCACAGAGGACTGTTATGACGAGAACAAACCCGAAGTTCAGACCCTAGGTTTCATCTCCGTTTCACTTTAATGAGCCCCTTATTCTGCACACTTTTTTCCCGCATCCTTCCTCACTGGTGGAGAAATCTCTCCACTCTTTGGATGTCAAACGATGCCTTAAGTTTTACTTACAAAGAACAAAGCAACTGCGCAGAACGAATCAACTGCTAGTATCTTGTGGTCCTCTAAGGCTGGGTTCTGTTGTCACCAAAAACGATTGCACGATGGATCACTGCTGCTATTCAACTGTCATACTAAGGCGGGTAAACTGTTCCAGTGGACAAGATTTTTAACAAAAGAAAATGGAGAACTGTAGTTACCTCATGAAACTCCAAGCAATTAATAAATGTTTTTAAGTTATGTATTTATTCTCCATTCATTACTTACAGCATCCAGGATATGCTCCACTATTAGTCTGAGTCTCAAGAGTCCACAGTGACTCTATTCCTAAAGTCTACAGTGTTCCAGCGCTGCATCGCTAATTAGCAGCAAGTTTCTTTGGACCGACGGCCCCGAAACGTCATAGCTGCACCTCGCAGGATAAAAATACTGGAGTTCCTGATCTCGCCCCTTCCACTGGCACTGAAACAGCAACAGTTAATTCTCGTGAGTTTGCTGCAAGTGGGTTGCACTCAGCGGGCAGTCTTTACACTGGGTTTATTTATTCATAAAGTTTTATATAGCGCAAACAAGATCTCGAAGGATATGAGAGCGCTTTACAATAAGTTGTTGGAGAGGACAAAATGAAATATACGCAGCAATTGTGGAAAAAAAACCACAATGAAACAGTAAACAATGGTACACATAAAAGGTACAACATTAAGCAGACGATATGGACAGTAACTGTTAGTTGTGCTATGGAGCTAGGAACCGATAGCCACCTTATGAGTATCACAGCCCCTTATGGTAGGAATTTACTCATTAAGAATCTCTTGGCTTCCAGTTT
Organism: Lissotriton helveticus; assembly: GCF_964261635.1. Lineage (NCBI taxonomy): Eukaryota > Metazoa > Chordata > Amphibia > Caudata > Salamandridae > Lissotriton > Lissotriton helveticus. The sequence goes on along the minus strand of NC_136057.1, from coordinate 484,493,674 downwards.
GAAAGCCGTCGTCAAGGCGAGTCTGTGTACATCCGGAGGAAGAGAGTTCCATATTTTGTGCCTTCAACAGTGACTGGCGGTTCTCAGCAGCTCCTCTTCACCAGGTTAATTTTTTGGTTCATCCTGGGATTGGGGGGCCGGGACTGGCAGAGGATACGTAACTACTGTTGCGAATCATACGACCGGGGCTGGTGAACAGGGTCCACACGGCCTCACTCCTCTGTGAAGTCTCCCACCTGATCACTTGAATTGCTGGTCCTGGTGACCATCTCGGGCAAATGGGGTCACAGGCTCCAGCCCAATCTGCAAAGTGAAGTACTTGGCGGCGGCTCCCCCTGCCATACGGGCTTGTGACTCACTACAACACACTGGCTATGGCCCTTACTGCACCACAGTCTTCTTACTGTAGTCTACACTGGATCACTGCCTTCCCACTATTTAGGGGCTCAAGCCCGATCAGTGAAGCAATGTGCACAGCTCCATGCACAGCAGCCCTCCTTTAGCATATGGGGGTTGCTGACATCATTCTGCACAAGGGCAACAATCCCATTTGTGCAGCAGCAGTCTCTATTATTCCTTGAGGAGGGATTCCTCTTGACGGTGCTCTTGACGGTGCTTGACCTCGCTCCCTCCACCGCTTTACTTTTCCTCACAGAGCACAGTGATCTTGGCAGCAGGCTTATGCTCTGGGCCCCAGGGCAGGTGGTCTTGGATTCCGTGTGATGTCCCCTTGCTAAGCACTGCTAAAAGCCATTAACAGACACCAAATCTAATTTAGTCTGAGTCTTCAAAGTATATGATGGGGGTCTGCTTCCTGCTCCTCTACTCTCTTGTTCCTCTTAAAAGCACTCTGTCACAGCAGGATAGACACCACAGCTAATAACCCTACGACAGAGGCCATGGGATGTCAGCCACAGTGATGTGTATCAAAAGGTTAAAAATAAAGAGAAGTGTGGAGGGAGACTTGGAGCTAATAAAGGTCCACTACTCTGGCTCTAAAGGCAATCGTTGTCAACCACGAAGGTACTGTTCTTATCAAGTTTGGAGTCCTAGGAAAGGGAGGAAAAATATCAAGAATGGAAGAGCAGAGGGGGGGCGTGGCCACGGGAGTGACCAAGATGGCCGCATCCATTTGAAGCTCTGCCGATCGGGCTAAGGAACTCCCATCCAGCTCGATGTAGGGGCTATAAATTTTGCTGGACACAATCCTGCCGCACCCGGGTAGCAGTGAAGCTCCTGCTGAGATCTGACCGAGGCGTCTCCGAGCATGGAGAGGTGCGGGGCCTGTGAAGGGTGACGGCGCCCTGGCCCGGGACATAGGTGCGGAGGTGTGCTGCTGGGCGGTGAGTCTTCGCCCTCTCCCTCCCCTCCCGCTGCCTACTCGTGCCTTTGCATCGCGCCAGTATGCCCCCTGAGGCCTGCTCTCTCCCCGTTGCCCTGCCGTGTAGGTCCGCTGATCTCCGGTGCGCTCTCGGGTCGGTTCGGCCTGTTGGACTCCCAGAGACCGGGGCCTATGGTGCTGGGCTAGGCGGGGCTCGGGGTGGGATTCGCGGGAGGGCCCTGGGGTTTTGACGAGGACCGGGGTGGCGCTGGGTGGATCTGGGTATTTTTTACCTACCCCCCCTCCCCCCCCCATATTCCCCACAGCCCCCTGAGGGGGACTCCAGTACTGGTGGGGCGTTTAGACCTGCGCAGGGATTCTCTTCCCTGCAACGCGGGCTTGGCCTTGTTATGGGCTTGGGCCCCTTTGGGGGCTTCGACGGCATTGGGTCCCTGATGTGCGCGAGGTGCCTGCCTTGGGAGAATCATCATCATCATCCCTGCTGCTGACCGCTGTTCCATCATGCGGGTGCTCCTTGGCTCGTGGTCCTTCTGGCTGTTCTGGAGCCCATGCCTTTGATTGGGTAGTCACTGCCTGTCCTGCGCTGCCCACGGATTGCCCCGACCACTCGTTCCATGTGTGGTGCCTGACGCCGAGCCTGGGCTTGATCTCCTGACTTGCCTGTCTACCTGCCTACGATATCCTTGAGGGGTCTGGCTGCCATTGCTGCATCGTGCCCCCACAGATTCCAGCTTTGCAGGAACGTGGCAACTGTACTTACACGGGCGCTCACACAGATCCCACCTGCTCCCTTCGCGGCCACACATAGTTGGCCACACATCGCAATCGAGGATTGCTTGTCTCCTTTTGCAGTCACTGTGACATCTGCTCCTGCACCTCCTCGATCTTTGCCTGTTGCAGTCAGTGCTGCTGCTAATCGGACGTTCTCCTCTTGGTACCTGGGTACGCGCAGTGGCGCTTGACTCACTTTTATCCTCATTGGGCCCCCTTTTGAAATGAACCACGATGGTGAAAAAAGACCCTAAGCAGACCATACTACAGTTCGATAAGATGTTGGGAGCGGCGTCCGACGCTCCTGCTGATCAGGCTGCGGAGACTTCTGGCCTACAGGACTTTGAGGGCCCGGCGTCTCTTGCCACAGCAGTTCTATCTGAAAAGAGGGCCGGATTCAAAGCGTTAGATGGCTGGTTCGATAACCTGGATAAGAGGCTGGCGGATATGGGTTACAAGATCCAGGTTCACGATTGGCGGCTGGACGTCGTGGAATCCAGGGTGTCAGACATAGAGGACGGTGCTGCATCCTTCTTGAAGTGGCTGGAGAGTCGCGAAGATCCTAAAAAGATGTGGCTATTAAGAATGAGGATTTGGAGGCCCGGAGTCGCCGAAATAACATTCGCATTCTTGGCGTTCCAGAGACGACAGCTACTGGCCTGATGGATAAGTTTGTTGAAAAACTACTCTCGGAATTATTTGGCAGGGAAGCCTTCACGCAGGGTTTCGTAGTTGAACATGCCCATAGATCACTGGGGCCCAGTCCTCGGCTGGGCCTGCCCCCCAGACCAATCATCGCCAGGCTGATGAACTTTCGCGACAGGGACACTGCTCTTCGTGCGGCTCGTGACATGGGGGATGTCCTGTGGCAGGGGAACAAGCTTGCCTTTTTCCCGGACTTTACAATTGTGGTGCTGGAGGCGAGACGTAAGTTCCAGGGGGGGGGTCAGGGCTACGTTGAAGAACCTGGGACTTCGTTATGGCATGCTATATCCGGCGAGGCTCAAGGTGGACATAAACGGCGGGTTCAGGGTGTTCGATACTCCAACTGAGGCGCAGGAGTTCTGCCGAGATTACAAGAAGAATCATACCAGGGTGTCTGGAGCGCCTGGATCTGCTTCCCCATCACAGGGGGACTCACAAACGAGTGTGGAGCTCTTCTCCCAGCCCGGAACGGGTTAATGGATTATTTTTTTGTGTTTTCAAATGTGTCCTGATATGCTTCGTTTATTTCTTGTTGGGCATGTCCCTCTGATTGTATTATTGCTGAGTGTTCTGATGCCCGATTGGCGTGGCGTTGCCATGTCCCATGGTGAATACCACTGTTTTTTTCTAATGCTTTTGCTTTGCAATGTGCTCTACTTGCTTATGCGAGTATGCTTATGTCTTTATTGCACATGTGCTTAGTTGACTATTCAGGGATAGGCCTCTTTGGGGTTGGTGAGAGGCTGGGTGGGGGGGGGGGGTGTGTATGTTGGTTCGGTTTACATGGTATTTACAGACTTTTCGATTTCATGATTGCAGTGTGGTTTGGTACAGACATGTGTGGCAAAGCATTAGTGGTAGGGATTTTTCAATGGTTCAGCTAGGTAACGTGCCCGGTCCTTCCGGGCTTTCACTAAGGACTTGGAATGTTAGAGGACTAAATAACACTAGAAAGCGTAGACAGGTTCTTAATTATATTGCACGACAGAAGGTCGATATTGTAGTTATGCAGGAGACACATTTGTCTACTTAGGATTCGCCACCTATTGCAGCAAGTGGGGGTTCACATAGGTTTTTTTCCAACTACAGTCGCTATGCTAGAGGGGTCGCCATCCTTCTACATAAACGGGTCCAGTTCACCCTTCATAATACACTCCAGGACCCTGAGGGACGCATCCTGCTTGTCACAGGCCCATTGATGGGGCAAAAGGTCCCTTTGGTTGCAATCTGTGGCCCCAATTTGGACTCTCAGGCTTTTTTTCAGGCCATGCAGGTGCTGCTCCTTTCCTTTAATCCTGGTCTTTTAGTGCTGGGGGGGTGCTTTTAATCTCCTGTTGGATCCCTCTAGAGACAGCACCTCTGATTCCCCTGACGCTAAGCCCCGCTCCCGTCAGACTCTCAGGGAGATATGTGAACACTTTTCCTTGATTGATGTTGAACTACAACTTCATGCGCACCGCCCGGACTACACTCATTATTCAGGGTATCACAATACGTTTACAAGGATTGACTATTGGTTGGTGTCTCCGCGGTGATGTCTTGACTCTCCCCCGCACACTTTTGGCCATTCCCCAGTGCTATTGAGATTGACTGTTCCCAGACCCGGGGGTTACGAGAGGTAGTGGCGGTTCCCTGGCCGGGCATTGTCAGATACGGTTTTTGATGAAGAGCTCAGACTGGCAATAGAGGACTATTTTGACAATAATACGGGTCTGTGGACACATGGGCGGTGCTATGGGAGGGCTTTAGTCTTATATTAGGGTATTAGGGGCGTCTGCATCGCCAAACATGCTGGGGTCTTACGCGATCTCCGCTCCTCCTTGAATCGTATTGAAAACGACATTGCCGCTTTAGACCGCGATATGCTGGAGGAGCCCTCGGAGGCCGGGGAGGCGAGGCGCTTGGAGCTGCTTATGGAGTTTTGGGAGGCCGCGGAAAGAGAACTATTGTTCCTCAGTAGACAACTGGCTGTGCGGAGATATGGTGAGGGCGATCGTCCGGGCAAACTGCTTGATAACACTCTGCGCCCACCGCGTGACACTGCTTACGTCACCGTCCTGATGGGCCCCAATGACACTCCACTACACTCTACCCCAGACATTTGCAATCATTTTCTTTCCTATTACAAAGAACTTTACACCTCCACACTCACGGGAGACCTGGGCGATCAGGAGGATTACTTATCGGAGATCGCCCTAGTTTATTTGGAACGTTACATGCAGGATTTTTTGTCGGTCCCCATTATGCCGGACAGTATTGTGGACTTTTTAAGTAAAACAAGGGAACCCAATGGATACCTTTGGACCATGGGCAATCAATTATTTAATGAACAAAGGTCCTAATGATAGTTCAGCAATGTACACAATATAAATATAGACCGAAATCAGTGCTATAATCAATTTTCTTCACCCAGCCGGGTGAAGAAGTTTTGATAATCAATGAGATATCAATTGACCTAGGAGAGGTCACAAATACACATTTGAATAGGGCACAATCCTGTACCTAACCCAAAATGAGAAAACCAACAGTAAGAAAGATAGAAAAAATGAAGAGAAAGTTTTAACAGGCAAAGAACGTTGGAGCCAATTGTCGTTTGCACATTATTACATAATTTCGACAAGTTTCAACACACAGTATCTATAGGGCAATATATAAATGAGTTAGCTGTAGAACTGTTAAATCGTCGACGTTTCGATCCCCTGGCTCCTACTAGAACGGGATCATCATCAGGACTGTAATAATTAATGCCTGTTTGTATTGCAGACGCCTATCGTATCCTTTTGGAAATGAATTAGGCGTTGTTAGGGGATTAAGAATACCCTCGTATTTCTAGTGCCTTACCTAAAGGGCTTGTCTGCTCCAATCGGTGGCCCACAGCGGAGTCCTCCTCACTGGAAGAGGTCAGGTACAATGACCCGAGTTTAGTCCTTAGTCAATCAAGCCGCGTGATTACGGCAGTGTTGTTGCTTTCGTAGGAAGCTACGAAGCCAGGGATGTGGGGGAGACTCAATGGTCTCTCTCCTCAGAGAGTATTGTGGAGGCCATTGACGGTCTGCGGGGGTCTTCGGCGACGGGTCTGGATGGATTTTCAGCCGACTTCTACAAGGCATATAACGATATTTTGGTTCCTAGATTGGTGGAGGTATATGCGGAGGCGCTCTAGGTCGGTATCCTTCCCCCTACGTTCAGAGAAGCTGTGATTATCCTTCTGCCTAAACCCGGGAAGGACCCTAAATTGTGTGGCTCTTATCTGCCATTGTCATTGTTGAACCTAGACTATAAAATACTGGCCAAGACTATTGCTATCCGGCTATCTCTATTGATGGAGTCTATCATATCGCCCGCGCAGTCGGGATTCGTTCTGCACAGATCCACCTCTCTTAATTTGAAGACTCTGTACACCGTGTTACACAGGATCGACCCTTCCACGTCTGCCGCTGCCGCAGAGCAGAGAGGGGAATCCTACAGATTGGTTATTGCCCTCACTCAGCCCTAATGATGTCGTGCTTCATCATTGGGCATTGCTCCTAGTCAGGCTGGTGCTGCAATGCCCTACGTGTCTCACAAAAGGTCACTGTGGTGGAGATCTTTTGTAGTTTTATGCTGTATGATGGAAGGTGTGAGTGCAAGGATGTAATGAACGTGTTGGGTGGTAGTATGTAAGAGAGTGAGAAATAAAGCGGTTTAGGAGATACCACATAAATATTTTAATGTGGATGTTCTCCTGGCAGGATTAAAAAGACCAAAAAATTTATTAAAGCTGCTGGCAGGGCGTAATGTACTCAAGTAGCTGTGAATAGAATAATAATCAGGTCAACTTGTTTTGCACCTGCTGGTCCCGAGCGGATCCATGGTACTTCATCAGGATCGATAAAAGGTGGGTGGTGAACCAACCCCACACCTATGTTGTGATGTGTTATGTAGGTATTCCACAGTGGTATAAGGCCTGGTGTAGATTTAGAGAAATGATGCTTGTCTACCCTATATAACAATTGAAGTCGTCCCAAATCGGTCCAGGCGAGCAGAGGAGTGCAGGACCCAGGTCCTCCATGCCTGGGAGACATTCAGTTGCTGTGCGCTGACCTCTGTTTCTACCAGTTTGGACGACTTTAACTGATAGTGTCCCTTTTATTTTTTCAAAATGTCCCTGAAGAAACCCACCACGTTCAGGCCTTGTGGAGCCTGTCATCGACCGAGGTCTGGGACTGATCCCCACTTGGTGTGTCTATGATGCCGAGAGATGGACTACAACTCTGAGACTTGCACACAGTGCTAGACCATGAACACCAAGGCCCTCAGCAAGTGGGCCATGAAGCTGTCCACTCCGCTCAATGTCCCATTCATTAGGGAGTACTCCCAAAGACCAATCCACTGGTACCATTACTGTGCCATGCCAAACTCCTTATGATTCGGGATTCCGATACAGAGCCAGACTGGTTATGTGCAACGTTGGCTCAGGTGCTTGTGAGAAAGTGCCCTCTTTCTGCATGGTTGCCCCCACTTTTTGCTTAACTGCTTATGTGCTTTGAGTGTGTCCTGGGCTCCTGCCAATCAGGTGCCCAGGGCCTATGTTATTTCCCTAAACCTGCATTAAAAACAAAACCCAATTAGCATCTATAGCCGCAGGTCAGCCCCTGGTAAATAGTACCACAGGTACCCCGGGCACTGTGACCAGGAAAGATCTCTAAGGGCTGCTGCTTCACTTATTATGCCACCCTTAGAGGACATGTACCATTACTCACTGCCTTTGCAAGCTGCGTGTTTTGGTGCAGAACAAAGTGAAAAGTCGACCTGGCACACATTCCTGTGTGCCATGCCTACAACCTACTACCCTGGCGTAGATCAGTCCCCCCTCTAGCTAGGTGCACTATACCAGTGGTGAGGGTGCAGGTCCGTGAGACCAGTGTCTAAGTCCATTCTTAAACATTGTAAGTGCAGTGCTGCCATTAAGAGTATATGGTGCTGGGAGTTTGTCATTACGAACTCCACAGCACCACAAGGTCTGCACTTAAAACTGAGAAGTTTGGTATCAAACTTCTCAGCACTTTAATTTCACACTGATGCCAATGTGGGATTTAATGAAAAATGCTCACAGAGGGAATCTTGGAGTTGCCCCTGAAAAACGACCTACCACTAGTGTCCAAGCGGAGTTGCTGCTTTCAGCTCCCACCACCAGACATGTTTCTGGACCCCTGGGTCGAGAGCCTGCTGCTCTCAGGGGCCTGAAACAACGCACATACTGGGAGGTGCCAAGCCTCCTCCCCCAGGATGGGCATGGTTCACGAAGGGGGAAGCTTTAAAGGCTGGCCGCCTTTGTGAGTTTCCCCAGGCCACTTGCTACTTTTAGCAACTGGTCCCCACTGGTTCTGGTCCCCACTGGTTCTGACCCCCACTTTGGGTAGGGAAACGGCGGTAAAAACAAGTGAGGAAGAGGTGTGCCCACCTCTGCCAACTCCACCCCAAAGGTGGGGGAGGCGAGGTGAAGCACAACTCTCAGTCCCCGCTATCTTGCCGATGGGGGATACTAAGCCAACCAGGGAAAGGCGTACGACCCCCACCCACTGGAGGGAGGTATAGGGGGTGTACCAACCCCAGGGAAGGGACCCTTTGCTCCCAACCGTTTATCTACCTGTAATGCCCCTAAATCTAGTATTTAGTGACACCCCTGAACCTTGCTTCCTCAGACAAGAACCTGTAACAAGAAAATAAGGACTGAACGGCCATGCCAAAGCTAACACGAGGACGATGCCCACTGACTTGGCCCCAGCCCTACCAGCCTGTCCCCACCTCGAACCTGCTCCAGCGAAATCACGGTGTGTCCTGCAGCCAGCGACCTCGACAAACCCAGAGGACCTGCCTGTCTTAAATCCCAAAAACCCAGTTTCCTGTGAAAACTGGATTTGTTCAAACAGACTGCAGTTCCGCAAGGATACATGGGTATGCGCCCGATGGCCTAAGTTCGAGTGGGCCAACACCAAGAGGAAGTCACCCTGGCAAGCCTGACCTGACCTGCCTTGAGCCTCCAGCCGATTCCTGCAGCATCAAACCAGAAGGTCTGCCCAACCGTGACCAGGAGCTGGTCCGACACAAAAAAGCATCCCTGCACCGGACTCCCCACGGCCTTGGGTGGCCCAACTGGTGCCTAACCAACACCCAAGATTCCAACTTACCTCTCCAAGTGGTGGTCGCACCCAGAAGACCTTTTTCCCCGAGCCTGCAGTGCTTTTGCAAACTGGAGACTCCCCATTGAAAGCTACAGGGCTTCAGGCACCCAAACCGCACTCTGCACCCGGCCGTCCCAGTACTGCTGAGGGTACATCTTTTGTGCTGGCCTAAACCCCCATTTTCCCTGAGTTTAAGTACAGGAGCTTTGCTCCCACAATCCAGTGGCCTGCTTGTCAGCGGCCACCAACCAGAGGTCCCCTATCCCCCATTGGTTAATATTGGGCTCCGCACCCGGCCACCTGAGTGCCGCTGACTCCAACAAGAGTGCATCCTTGACCCTGGGGTACCCCCCAAGTCTAACCCCAGAACACAAACTCCCACAAAAAATTACTTCACTTTAAACCGATAACGCTATTTTCCTCCATAGGATAACATTGACTGTTTTCCTAAGGAAAGTTTTAAAGTGTGGAGTTGGAAAACCTAAAGAAATTCTTTAAAATTGTACTAACAAAAACGCTTTTACTTACCGGTTTACAGGAAATGTCCCAGTGCAGTATCCAGGCATACTGCACTGTGTAAGAAAAGTAATCTCAAAAGTAACTTACCTGTAGTCTTTACTGAAAATCCTATACAAAGTATATGTACTGTATTCTGAAAAGCATTCCATTATCAGTAACACTGCTGTAATCAAAGCACAATTGCAATTCAACTATTTACAAACTGCTTTACTACTGTAAAGTATTTATTGCTTACCTGTGCCAGGCTTGCTTGGTTCTAGAAAACAAAATAACTAAAGATATTTGTATACATAAACAATTGGTCTGAATTCAGTCTGAGTGTGTGAATTAATTTGCTGACTGAGTGTGTACAACAAATGCCTAACCTTACTGCTCAACCACACTACCACAAATATTGAGTGTGGTGCTCTCTACTTTACAATGAAGGAAAGTGGCCGTGCACTGCTTAAAGTTTTTCAATATTAAGGCGTAGATCGTGCTCCTCTGGGTACTCCCCGCTTGAGAGTATGTGAAACATCAAATGGTAGCACTGGCACTGGATGGTGCGAGTGTCTCCTTGGGCACTGATAATTGTGTGCTGAACTTATCAGCAACGTTATAAACAAAGTTTTCAACAAAGTTTGTCTTTTTCAATTCTCTGAGGTATTTTATTCATACTCGTAGAATTTTTCATAAGTGAATATGAGTTTTTCCATATTGAAATTTCATACATTCAGCATGTACATTTTTCATCCGATTTGTTTTTGAAATATACAAGAATTACATTCCAATGCATTTCGGCCAAGAGGCCTTCATCAGGGAAATCTGTGGAACAACAGAAATTGTATCCATCACTATGTGATTTAATGTTAAAACAAGGTTCAAACATAACAATTAACTAGCGTGATAAATGGCATACTTCATCAGTTTTCAAATGTCAGTGATCGTATTACTAGCGTATAATGGTATTAATTGTGATCCTTCATGTGCACATTTACAGTTATCAACTATACTGTGATTATTTGTGTGATCCCTTCGGTTATTCAGCCAGTGACTTGGTGTTATCAGCTGTGTGTCTCGTGTGAAAGTTAGCCGTGGCTAAAATGAACTTAAGCGCGGTAAAATTCTATCGATGGTAACATGAACAGCTTTCCGTTTAAGTATCTGCGCGCGTTAGCGTTTCGTGAGTGGAACTTGTTGCTCTATATATCGCGGTTACAGGTTACCTATGGTTAGCAAAAACATTCAACGCGGTAGTTATTTTTACCGTTTCATAAGCGGCACTTGCTAATAAATGAATCGCAGTTAGAGGTTAGCTATAGCTACAGTGTAGTCAGCGCGGTGGTTATTCTTACCGGGATACAATGTATTCAGGATTCAAGCCAGCAGTGGGGTGCGATCTCGCTGCTGGAAAGTCGACGTGTATGTGCTGGGCTGAGATATGAGATTGCGCGCGCTGCCATTAAAGGGCCAGAGTTCCGAGTTATGTTAAGGGATCATGGTACATGTGTGGATTTAAAAAACGAATGAGGGGGTATGTGAAATAAAAACATGCTCAGCACTGTAATGATACATTCAGTATGTTTGAGAAGCACAATTTACAAATAGCAACTAAATTCTGTCCTTTCATTAATCCCATGTGGGCGCAAGGTTTGTAGGTGGTATATCCAGTAGTTTTCACGTTTTAGTAAGGCCTTTCTGTGTTCCGTCTCTTCATTTTTTTGCACCACTTCTAGTATGCAAGCTTTAATTTGATTGATTTGATGATTTTGCTCAATGAAATGGGTGGCAAGCGCTGATTTTAACACTTTGGTTCTTATATTGCTCTTGTGTTCAGTTAACCTAATTTTGAGTTTCCGTTCTGTCTGGCCAACATAGGTGTGACCACATGGGCATTTTATCATATATATGATGTTATTTGTGTCGCATGTGCCATTAACATGTAGCTTGATTTTATTGCCTCTCATTGGGTGGGTAATCGTATTACCTTCCATAATGTTGTTGCAGTTACTGCAATTTCTGCATGGAGTTGTGCCTTTGAATGTTGTTTTGGGTTTTGTCACTGTTGTTTGCTTAATAATTTCTCCTATATTTTTGGCTCTGGTGAATGCAAATAATGGTTCTTCAGAAAAGATATTGTTAAAATCAGGTTCAATTTGTAACATCCGCCAGTGTCTTTTGATGATGTTCTTAAACTGAGGGCTTGCTGTGGAATATTTGCTTACGCATGTGGTTCTGTCGGCCTTTTTACTTGTCTGTGTTGAGAGTAAAGTTTTTCTATCTTTAGAGCGTGTTCTTTCTAGGGCTCCTTGTAGTACTTCATATGGATATCCTCTTTTTTTGAATTTATCAAGCATAATTTGTGTTTGCGTCTTTGATTCTTCTGGGTCTGAGACAATTCTTTTTACTCGAAGAAGTTGAGAATAGGGAAGATGTTGTTTGAGGGGAGTAGGGTGGAAACTCTGGTAGGCTAATAGATTATTCCGATCTGTAGCTTTGGTGTACAGCGTAGTTTCAAATTTGTCATCTGTTTTTTTGATAGTTACATCCAAATAGTTAATTTGACTTTCATGTATTGTGTAGGTAAACTGTATCCTTTCATCGATAAGATTAAGTTGTTGGATGTTGGTGATTAGCCGTTCTTTAGTATCCTTCCACAAAATGAAAATATCGTCAATGTATCTTAGGTATAACCGTAATCCATGTTGCCATTGTTCTTTTTGCAAAATGTGGTTATTTTCATACAGGTGCATAAAAATATTAGCATATGAAGGAGCTGCCGGACTTCCCATGGCGGTTCCTGTCTTTTGCAGGTACCATTTGTCTTCACACTTGAAAAAACTGTGCATCAAAGTAAAATGCAATAGTTCTAACAAAAATATTTTCATGTTCTCATCATATTCCATGTGGAGTAATGCTTTTTCTACTGCTTCTAACCCCAATGAATGGGGTATGGATGTGTATAACGCTTGAACGTCGATAGTGCACATGAGTATATCTTCATTAGGTGCAAGTGTTATATTGTCAAGTTTAGTCAAAAAATCGGTAGTGTCCTTAACATAAGAGTTCATAGTGATGGCATATGGTTGAAGGTATTTATCGATCAGTTTGCCTACAGGCTCCTGGATACTTCCACAAGTAGATACTATAGGGCGACAAGGAGGTTTAACTGGATCTTTATTAATTTTGAGTGTCAAATAGAATTTAGGTGTTTTTGGATACTCTGTGGTGAGATATTTTTGCATTTTGTCATCTACACAACCATTCAAAGTGCCTTCTGATATGATAGTTTGGAGTATCGCTTGTGTTTCCTTCGTGGGATTGGTGTTGAGTTCCATGTATGTATTTTCATCTTGCAAATGCAAAGTTAGTTGTGAGTTGTAGTAGTCCTTATTCATTATAACTAACGCTCCACCCTTATCCGCCCTCTGACAGATGATTTTGGGATTGTCTGCTATATTTCTAAGAATAGCATGTTCTTTTTGGGTGAGGTTTTTAACTTTACTTTTTCTCCGGTAATTGATTTTGTTTAAGTCCTGTTTCACCAATTGTTCGAATAAATCCAAAGTCTTATGGCTGATGGGAGCCATATATGTGCTTGTAGTGACTAGGCCTTTTAACGTGTCTTCCTTCTTTTGCTGTTGGTCTCCTACGATGTTTGAAAAGAAATGTCGAAGTCTGAGTTTTCTCATGAGTTTGAATAGGCTTATGTTGATCTCCAGATGATTAGTGTGTGCAGTGGGTACAAATGATGTGCCCTTCTGAAGAATTTTTGTTTGTAGTTCAGTAAAGTTAACGTCTGAGATGTTGGTCACCAGGTTGTCTACCGATTCTTCTTTTTGTCTTTCTTGGTTGTTGCATTCCGAGTTTGTGGAGGGCCTTTCTCCGTTATTTGTCCAAGGTTTTCTTCTTGACCTCCTGGTTCGTCTCTTTCGTTGGGGCCTACTCCTAAAAAAGGCTGACCAGATGTGTTAGCACTGGTTGTAGGTGTTGGTGCAGTGGGTCTTTTTCTAGATGTGTCTGATGTGCCATCAGTGTCTGAGGAGGAAGTATCCATCTGTTGTGTGTATGGGCGATTTTGTCTTCTTGCATATACCTCCGCCCAATTATATACTTCATCTAATTTGTAGTCGATGGTGTCTCGACGGTATTTACGTAATTTCCTTTCATTGACTTCTTCGGAATGTTTTGCAAGTTGAGTCTTGATATCTTCTAACGTTTTGTTCAATTCTTCAGTGGTCATCATTTTGTTTAGTTCTTCTTTCACTATGATTGTCTTTTTCCAGTTCTTCCAATATTTGGGACAATTCTTCAATAATCAATAGGATAAGGTCTAACGATCACTTATTTAAGATTGCATACCATTTGTCGGTGAATTTTTTAGAATTTTTACATAATGATGGTTTTAGTAAAATTCTCAGACCCCTTGGGATTCTAGACGCTTTGTGGTATCTAATCATTGTGCTGGCATGTAAACGTTGATTTATGATTTTGCGTGATAGATACAAGAGTTGTTTCACTTGTTGGTCTTTCAATTTCGTTGTGGTATAATTAATACTTTCTTCTTGGATGAGTGAATATATTTTGGAAGATTCTTCATGAGTATATGCAAATGTGTCAGCTTTAGTTTCCGTGAGTTTGGTGATCTCATCGTATTGCATTTTGCTTGTATAGCGTGCTACAGTCCTAGAGCAGGAAAATATCAAACAATGAAGGAAAGTGGCCGTGCACTGCTTAAAGTTTTTCAATATTAAGGCGTAGATCGTGCTCCTCTGGGTACTCCCCGCTTGAGAGTATGTGAAACATCAAATGGTAGCACTGGCACTGGATGGTGCGAGTGTCTCCTAGGGCACTGATAATTGTGTGCTGAACTTATCAGCAACGTTATAAACAATAAAGTTTTCAACAAAGTTTGTCTTTTTCAATTCTCTGAGGTATTTTATTCATACTCGTAGAATTTTTCATAAGTGAATATGAGTTTTTTCATATTGAAATTTCATACATTCAGCATGTACATTTTTCATCCGATTTGTTTTTGAAATATACAAGAATTACATTCCAATGCATTTCGGCCAAGAGGCCTTCATCAGGGAAATCTGTGGAACAACAGAAATTGTATCCATCACTATGTGATTTAATGTTAAAACAAGGTTCAAACATAACAATTGACTAGCGTGATAAATGGCATACTTCATCAGTTTTCAAATGTCAGTGATCGTATTACTAGCGTATAATGGTATTAATTGTGATCCTTCATGTGCACATTTACAGTTATCAACTATACTGTGATGATTTGTGTGATCCCTTCGGTTATTCAGCCAGTGACTTGGTGTTATCAGCTGTGTGTCTCGTGTGAAAGTTAGCCGTGGCTAAAATGAACTTAAGCGCGGTAACCTCCGTCGGTTCCTGCGGTGCCTCTGGGCTCCCGCTGGATCCGGTTCCGGGTCGCCGATGGTAGACATCACGACGCCCCCGGCGTCGTCCCCCAGGGTGACGCCCCCGGCGTCGTCCCCCAGGGTGACGCCCCCGGCGTCGTCCCCCAGGGTGACGCCCCGGGCGCCGTCCCCGCACGACGCCGTCCCTGATCCCTCTCTCGGTCCGGATCCGGCGCAGACCGGTGTCGACTGACGCCGCATTCGTTGCCGGCTGAAGAGCCTTTCTTCTTTGATCCGGCTCCATCCTTTGACCCTGAGTTTCAGGAGATGGAAGACGAAGGGGATTGGGAGGGGTCTGAGGACCCTCTGACACTCGAGTGTCAGTCCTAGGACTGGACAGAGGAGCTAGGGGAGGCCAGTGGTCTTGATACCTCCCCTGACACGGGCTGCTTATAGTGTGGTGCTGAAGTGGGCAGCCAAGGCCTTTGCGCTTACGCACCCCGTTACTACTGTGAGGTCTAACATCCTCACTGAGGTCCTTAAACCGCAGACTGGCGCTCCAGAGCCTTTACTGCCCTTTAATGAGGCTCTCATGGACGTCCTGTTGGGCACCTAGTCCAGGCCTGCCACAGGCCCCCCTGTAGATAGGAATGTCTCCAGGCACCACCGCCCAGGTCCGGGCGACCCTAGCTTCCTCTCCACCCATCCCACCCCGAGAGCCTGGTTATCCAGGCCTCTACTTCCCAATCTGCATTCCCGACTGCACCACCAGATCGGGAATCCAAAAGGTATGAACAGTTTGGTAAGAAACTGTTTTCATCCCTCAGCTGTGGGTTACGGTCAGTAAACACCGCTTGCCTTTTGGGCCGTTATACCCACTCTGTGGGATACGGTTGCGGCCGTGCTGCCAGAGTGTCTGGAGGGGGCCCGGGCAAAACTCGCTCAAGCCCTCGCGGAGGGACGAGACGCAGCTCGGTATTCTATGCAATGTGGGCTGGATACCACGGACTCGCTGGGCAGGGCGATGTCAACAACGGTGGCGGTTCGCCGCCACGCCTGGCTGAGGTCCGCCAACTTTTCGGCCAATGTCAAGAACACCCTCATGGACATGCAGTTCGATGGCAGCCACCTCTTTGGTGGCAAGGCAGATCATGCGCTTGAACATTTCAAGGACTCCAGGGCTACGGCCAAGTCCTTGGGCCTCTCGGGGGCAGCGTCAGCAGCAGTCTGCCTTTCGCTCCTTTCGTGGCTAAGGAAGGGGCGCCCCTTCATGTCCTGCCAGCCACGGGCCGCAGTCTACTTCCAGCGTGGCAGCGGACGTGGTATCCGCCGTGGCGGTGCCAGGGGAACACGGCGCGGACAGCCCACATCCACTCCCGCAGCATCCGCCTCAAAGGCCTCCTAGTCCGAGCTATCTGAAAGAAACAGGTTAGTATTAGATTCCTTACCTTAGAATATCCCCAGGCGTCAGTCTGGATCCGGAAACTTTTGCGTAGCAGTACCCCTGCGCGTCGGTAGGCGTCGTCTGCAGGCGTCCCCTGCGGCTCCGCGTCGTCTGCGTCGTGCGCCGTGATGACGTCGCTGGAGTATATAGACGCCACCTCCGCGCGCTGACGTCAGTTCTTCTTTTTTCCGCGCCAGTTAGCGCAGATCCGAAGAGCAGTACTCCGGTCTTTTGACCTAGTTTTGTAAACTTAACTCTTCTTCAAGGTGCCGGTAGGATGCCCGGGTTTAAGAGTTGCGACGGGTGCGACCGAATGATGTCGGTCACCGACCACCATCGACTCTGCCTCCGGTGTCTGGGCGCGGACCACGACGTCGAGTCTTGCGTCGACTGCCGGGCCTTGACAGGTAAAGCTAGATGGGAGCGGACCCGCAAGCTGCTCGAACTCCGAGTGTCGGCCCCGCGTCGAGAGCGGTCCCGGTCCGGTCGGAGGTCGAGGGAGCGGTCGAGGGAGCGATCGCGGAGCCGCCATGAGCGCTCCGGGAGTCGCCACCATTCCTCCGGTTCATCAGGTAAGCGTCACAAGAGGTCGGGGCGTCATCATCGTACCCCCGACTCCCCCCGACGCCCGCGTGATGCGGCCGGGGGTTCGGGTGGCCCCACCCCCACGGCCCGGCGTGGGTCGCCGACGCCGTCTGCCCCATACCCGTCGGTCCCTGGGGAAGGCGCGTCGCGCGAGGAGATTGAGGCGTTCCTCATGGCTATGAGGGCGATGTCTCCTCCGGCGGGGCCTACGGCGCCTGCGGGCCCGTCGGTCCCGTCTGGGAGCCCTAGCGGTTCGGGTGCACCTGCCCCGACGCCGCCGAGTGCTCCGGCCCCGGCGCTGCCGGCGGCTCCGGCCCCGGCGCCGCTGGGCCCTTCAGGGTCGTCGCCGGCTGGTCCTCCGGCCTCCCCGGCGCCGATTCCATTGGGGCAACCCGTGGTGCCGCCTCCGCGCGGCGCCGTGACTCCGCCGTCGGTTCCGGCCGGCGTCGGGTCCCCGGCGCCGGCGCCGCGCGGCGCCACTCCCGATCCCTCTCTGACTCCTGACGCGGAGTCGGACCGGCGTCGTCCGACGCCGAGTCCGGCGCCGTTGGGGCCCATTGGCTCCGAGGAGCCGGTTTACATCGTCGACTCGTCCTATGGCGATGAGGACGAATATGGAGAGGGTTGGGAGGGGTCTGAGGACCCTTTGTCGCGAGCCTGCCAGTATGACGTGGACTGGGTAGGTGACTTAGGTGAGGCCAGTGGTCTGGACGAGTCGCCCAACCCTGGGTTTGTCTCGCCTTCCCCTGTGGCGTCGGAGGCGGGGGCTGCCTATTCGGTGGTCCTGATGAGGGCTGCCAAGGCTTTGCGCCTTGAGCTCCCCGTCGCTAAGGTGAAACCTAACATCCTCACCGAAGTATTTAAGCCGCAGTCGTGCCCACAGGAGCCTCTGCTGCCATTTAATGAGGCCCTGACGGATGTCCTTTTGGGCACCTGGTCCAGGCCCGCTTCCGGTGCACCGGTTGACCGGAACGTTGCCAGGCGTCACCGTCCGTGTTCGGACGACCCTGCCTTCCTTTCCACCCATCCCTCCCCGGAGAGTCTGGTGATCCAGGCCTCCACTTTCCAGTCCGCATTCCCGTCGGCTCCGCCCGATCGGGAATCGAAGCGATATGACCAATTTGGCAAGAAGGTCTTTTCGTCTTTGAGTGCTGGACTGCGGTCTTGTAATACCGCATGCCTCTTGGGCCGCTACACCCACTCTCTGTGGGACACGGTCGCGGAGTGTCTGCCGCAGTGCCCGCAGGAGGTGCGGGACAAGCTCAACCAGGCCTTGGTTGAAGGCCGGGACGCGGCGAGGTATTCGATTAGGTGTGGTCTTGACACGACCGACTCGCTGGGACGGGCTATGTCCACGACGGTGGCGATTCGTCGCCATGCTTGGCTGAGATCCGCCAACTTCTCGCCGGATGTCCAGACTGCCCTCATGGACATGCCTTTCGATGGCAGTCGCCTGTTCGGTGACAAGGCGGACAACGCGCTTGAGCGCTTCAAGGACTCCAGTGTCACGGCCAAGTCCTTGGGTCTTTCGACCCAGCGCCAGCAGCAGGGTTCGTTTCGCCCCTTTCGTGGCCAAGGAAGGGGCGGTCCCACGCGTGCTGCCAGCCACGCGCCGCAGAACGCTCCCCAGCGCGGTGGCGGCCGTGGTTTCCGCCGTGGTGGCGGTAGAGGGCAGCGGCGAGGTCAGTCCACACCTCCCCCCGCTGCAGCCTCCAAATCTTCCTAGTCAGAGCTTTCGGGCCCATGTGACGCCAGTGGGTGGCAGGGTTCGTCATCACCACTCCCACTGGCGCACGATTACATCGGACAGGTGGGTGCTGCAGCTCGTCCGAAGGGGCTACTCCCTCCCCTTCGAGTCCACTCCTCCAGCCATGCCACCGCAGAACCACCGTGTGTCGGGGGACCACTTGACACTTCTGCAGGAGGAAGTTACGGCCCTCTTGGCCAAGGGGGCCATCGAGCGCGTTCCTGGGCCAGAAGTAGGGTGTGGTTGCTACTCCCACTACTTTCTGGTGCCCAAGAAGGACAAAGGGGGCCTTCGTCCTATCTTGGACCTACGGGACGTCAACGGCTTCCTCCGGAAGGAGAAGTTCAAGATGTTGACTTTGGCTCAGGTCTTGGCTGCTCTAGACCCACAAGACTGGATGGTAGCGTTGGACTTGCAGGATGCGTATTTTCACATCCCCGTCCTGCCGGCCCTCCGGCGTTACCTGCGGTTCACGGTAGGCCACGAGCACTTTCAGTTTATCGTGCTCCCATTCGGCCTTACCAGCGCCCCACGGGTGTTCACGAAAGTGATGGCGGTGGTCGCAGCTCATCTGCGCCGGTTAGGGGTTTCAGTCTTCCCCTACCTCGACGACTGGTTGTTGAAGGCGGGCTCGCCCCAAACAGTCGTCCACCACCTTCAGATGACGGCAGACCTCCTGCACGAGCTGGGGTTTTCCATCAATGTGCCGAAATCACACCTGTGTCCCTCTCAAAAGCTCCTTTTCATCGGAGCGGTTCTCGACTCTGCGCAGTTTCGGGTTTATCCTCCGGAACGGCGGGTCCGGGATATTCAGGCTCTGATTCCCATCTTTCAGCCGTTGTCCCGGATTTCGGTCAGGTTGACGCTGCGGCTTCTGGGGCTGATGGCCTCCTGCATCCTTCTGGTGCATCACGCCAGGTGGCGGATGCGGGCTCTGCAGTGGGACCTGAAGTTTCAGCGGGCCCAGCATCAGGGCAACCTGTCCGACCATGTCCTGATCTCGGAGGGCACGGCGAGACAGTTGCAGTGGTGGCTTACGGACCGCGATTGGGTCAGAGGCAGATCCCTCTCCCTTCCCCAACCGGAGCACGTGGTCGTGACGGACGCGTCCCTCCAGGGCTGGGGTGGCCACTTGGGAGAGGCAGAGATCAGAGGCATCTGGTCTCCGGCGGAGTCCCGGCTCCATATCAACATGTTGGAGCTGCGGGCGATTCGCCTAGCACTGAAGGCATTCCTCCCCTTTGTCAACGGGAGTGTGGTGCAGGTGTTCACGGACAACACCACCGCCATGTGGTACTGCAACAAACAGGGCGGTGTGGGGTCGTGGACCCTTTGCCAGGAGGCTCTGCGCCTCTGGCAATGGCTGGAACGTCAGGGCGTGACTCTGACGGTTCAACACCTGGCAGGTTCTCTGAACGCCAGGGCGGACGAACTCAGCCGTCGGTGCTCGGTGGATCACGAATGGCGTCTGAACTCGGACGTGGCGAACGGCCTCTTTCAGCAATGGGGAGAGCCTTGGTTAGATCTATTCGCCACAGAAGAGAACGCGCAATGTCTTCAGTTCTGCGCGTTGGAGTTTCCAAGACGGCACTCGCTCGGCGACGCCTTTCGGCGCGAGTGGAGCTGCGGTCTGTTGTACGCCTTTCCGCCTATACCACTTCTGCCCAGAGTGCTGAAGAAGATCAGGCGCGACCGGGCCCAAGTTATCCTTGTGGCTCCGGACTGGACTCGAAGATACTGGTATCCCGAGCTACTCAGCATGTCAGTCGGTCCCTCGATCCGCCTGCCCCTTCAGGAGGATCTTCTGTCGCAGCAGCAGGGGACGGTCCTCCACCCGAACCTGTCCAGCCTCCACCTCCATGCGTGGAGATTGAGCGGCGACAGTTGAGGTCATTCGACTTGCCTCCTGAAGTCTGTGATGTGATTCTGGCAGCCAGGCGTCCCTCCACAAAGTCGGTATACGCCTGCCGGTGGAAAAGATTTGTGGCATGGTGCACAGCAAAGGCTGTGGATCCCCTTTCTGCCCCTCTTTCCGAGGTTCTCCTCTTCCTTCTTTCTCTTGCCCAGCAGGGCTCTGCTCTGGGCACTATCAAGGGCTACCTTTCTGCCCTTTCCGCCTTCTTAAGGCTACCTGATCAGCCATCCTTATTCAAGTCCCCTATTGTACTGAGATTCTTGAAAGGCATCACGCACATGTATCCTCCTGTTCCGTTCGTGATGCCTCAGTGGGACTTGAACCTCGTTCTGACATTCTTGATGTGCGCTCCCTTTGAGCCGCTTCATTCCTGTCCTCTCCGTCTTCTCACTTTAAAGACGGCCTTCCTGGTTGCCATCACCTCTGCCAGGAGAGTGAGTGAGCTCCAGGCTCTTTCTGTTAAACCTCCTTTCTTGTCCGTCCATCCTGACAAGGTGGTTCTTAGGACTAGGCCTTCTTTCCTGCCCAAAGTAGTTTCTGCTTTTCACATCGGGCAGTCCATCACCTTACCCTCCTTCTTCCCGCCTCCGCATCCTTCAAAGGATGAAGAGCGGCTCCATCGTCTTGACCCAAAACGTGCGCTTTCATTTTACATGGATCGCACACGCCAGTTCCGGGTGGATGACCAACTGTTTGTTGGCTACGTGGGTGAGAAGAAGGGAAGGGCGGTACAGAAACGAACCATCTCTCGGTGGGTCGTCCTGTGCATCAAAGCATGCTACTCTTTGGCTCGGAAGGAGCCTCCTGTTGGGCTGAGGGCCCATTCCACTCGGGCCACGGCGGCTACTACTGCCCTGGGCCGGGGAGTCCCTTTGCAGGACATTTGCCAGGCGGCTACGTGGGCCTCGCTGCACACCTTTGCGAGGCACTACTGCCTGGACAGTCAAGTCCGGAGGGATGGCTTCTTTGGCCGTTCGGTCCTCCAGGACTTTCTGGTGTAGGTTTGTATTGGTTCGCAGACCCACCACCGGGGTTGGTATTGCTGGGGTATCTATTCTAAGGTAAGGAATCTAATACTAACCTGTTTCTTTCAGATGAACAAGTTACTTACCTTCGGTAACGATATATCTGTAAGAAACAGTAGTTAGTATTAGATTCCTTACCGCCCCACCCGTCCTCCCCGTTCTGCGAACTGATACCTAGGGTTAAGGTCATCCCTTTCAGGGCCCTAGTTTCAAATGGCACCAGTGTTAGTTCTCACATGGCTCTGCGTGTTCCGGCGCGGAAAAGCTGTGTGCAAAGAACTGACGTCAGCGCGCGGAGGCGGCGTCTATATACTCCAGCGACGTCATCACGGCGCACGACGCGGAGCCGCAGGGGACGCCTGCAGACGACGCCTACCGACGCGCAGGGGTACTGCTACGCAAAAGTTTCCGGATCCAGACTGACGCCTGGGGATATTCTAAGGTAAGGAATCTAATACTAACTACTGTTTCTTACAGATATATCGTTACCGAAGGTAAGTAACTTGTTCTTCAAGCCCATTTAACGCCAGTGGGGGGCAGGGTCCGCCATCACCTCCTTTACTGGCGTACCATCACTTCGGACAGGGTGGTGCTGCAAATCGTCAGAAGGGGCTACTCCCTCCCCTTCGAGGCGACCCCTCCAGCCATGCCACCGCAGTACCACCGCGTGTCAGGGGATCACTTGCAGCTTCTTCAAGAGGAAGTGTCGGCCCTCTAGGCAAGGGGGCCATCAAGCGCGTTCCTGGGCCAGAAGTAGGGTGTGGTTGCTATTCACACTACTTTCTGGTTCCCAAGAAGGGCAAAGGGGGCCTACGCCCTATCTTGGACCTTCGGAACGTCAACTGCTTCCTCCGGAAGGAAAAGTTCAAGATGCTGACTCTGGCTCAGGTCTTAGCTGCCCTGAACCCCGAAGACTGGATGGTAGCGTTGGACTTGCAGAACGCGCATTTCCACATCCCCGTCCTGCCGGCCCACCGGCGTTACCTGCGGTTCATGGTAGGCCACGAGCACTTCCAGTTCACCGTGCTCCCCTTTGGCTTTACCAGCGCCCCACGGGTGTTCACGAAAATGATGGCGGTGGTCGCAGCTCATCCGCGCAGGTTAATGGTATCAGTCTTCCCCTACCTCAACGGCTGGTTGTTGAAGGCGGGCTCGCCCCAGACAGTCGTCAGCCACCTTCAGACTACAGCGGACCTGCTGCACTTGCTGGGGTTTTCCATCAATGTGCCAAAGTCACACCTGTGTCCCTCTCAAAGGCTCCTCTTCATCGAAGCGGTTCTGGATTCGGCACGGTTTCGGGTTTATCCTCCCGAACAGCGGGTTCAGGATATTCAGGCTCTGTTTCCGATCTTTCAGCCTGTATCCCGGGTCTCGGTCAGGTTGACGCTGCGGTTTCTGGGGCTGATGGCCTCCTGCATCCTTCTGGTGCATCACGGCAGGTGGCGGATGTGGGATCTGAAGTTTCAGTGGGCCCAGCATTGGGGCAACCTGTCCGACCATGCCCGGATCTCGGAGGGCACTGCAAGACAGTTGCAGTGGTGTCTCACAGACCGCGATTGGGTCAGCGGCAGATCCCTCTCCCTTCTCCAACCGGAGCATTTTGTTGTGACTGATGCATCCCTCCTGGGCTGGTGGGGGGCAGATGGGAGAGGTGGAGATCAGAGGCCTCTGGTCTCCGGCAGAGTCCCGGCTCAACATCAACCTTCTGGAGCTGCGGGCGATTCGGCTTGCACTGAAGTCATTCCTTCCCTCTGTCCGGGGAAGTGTAGTGCAGGTGTTCACTGACAAATTCACCGCGCCATGTGGTACTCCAACAAACAGGACGGAGTGGGGTCGTGGACCCTATGCCAAGAGGCTCTGTGCCTCTGGCAGTGGCTGGAACATCAGGGCGTGACCCTGGTGGTTCAACACCTAGCAGGTTCCCTGAATGCCAGGGCGGACGAACTCAGCCGTCTGTGCATGATGGATCATGAATGGCGTCTGAACTCTGACGTGGCGCAAGGCCTCTTTCAGCAGTGGGGAGAGCCTTGGTTAGATCTATTCGCCACAGAAGGGTACGCGCAATGTCATCAGTTCTGCGCGATGGAATTTCCAAGGTGGCACTTGCTCTGAGACGCTTTTCGATGCGAGTGGAGTTGCGGTCTATTGTATGCCTTTCCGCCTATACCACTTCTGCCCAGAGTGCTGAAGATCAGGCGCGACCGGGCCCAAGTCATCTTTGTGGCTCCTGACTAGGCACGGAGATTCTGGTATCCCGAGCTATTCAGCCTGTCTGTTGATCCCCCGATTCGTCTGCCCCTTCAGGAGGACCTTCTGTCGCAGCAGCAGGGGACGGTCCTCCACCCAAACCTGTCCAGTCTCCACCTCCATGCGTGGAGATTGAGCGGCAGCAGTTGAGGCTATTTGACTTGCCTCCTGAAGTCTGTAATGTGATTCTGGCAGCCAGGCGTCCCTCCACAAAATCGGTATGCGCCTGCAGGTGGAACAAGTTTGTGGCATGGTGCACAGCAAAGGCTGTGGATCCCCTTTCTGCCCCTCTTTCAGAGGTTCTCCTCTTCCTTCATTCTCTTGCCCGGCAGGGCTCTGCTCTGGGCACTCTGAAGGACTACCTCTTGGCCATTTCCGCCTTCTTAAGGCTACCTGATCAGCCCTCTTTGTTCAAGTCCCCCATTGTAAATAGGTTCTTAAAGGGCATCACCTATATGTTTCCTCCAGTCCCTTTCGTGATGCCCCAGTGGGACTTGAACCTTGTACTTACTTATCTAAAGTGTGCTCCCTTTGAGCCACTCCATAACTGTCCTCTCCGTCTTCTTACTTTGAAGACTGCTTTCCTGGTTGCCATCACCTCTGCCAGAAGAGTGAGTGAGCTCCATGCTCTTTCTTCCACACCTCCTTTGCTCTGTCCATCCGGACAAGGTTGTGTTGCAGACAAGACCCTCTTTCCTGCCCAAGGTTGTCACGGCCTTCCACATCGGGCAGTCCATCACCGTGCCCACCTTCTTTCCGCCTCCGCATCCTTCGAAAGAGGAAGAGAGGCGCCACCGTCTGGACCCAAAAGTGCGCTATCTTACTGTCTGGAACGCACACGCCAGTTCCGGGTGGATGACCAACTCTTTGTTGGTTACGCGGGCGCTAAGAAGGGACGGGCGGTGCACAAGCGGACCATCTTTCGGTGGATCATCTTGTGCATCCACGCGTGTTACTCCTTGGCCGAGAAGGAACCTCCTGTTGGGCTGAGGGCTCATTACACTCGGGCCACGGTGGCTACGATTGCCCTATGCCGGGGAGTGCCCTTGCAGGACATTTGTCAGGCAGCTACGTGGGCCTCGCTGCACACGTTTACGAGACACTATTGCCTGGACAGTCAAGTCCGAAGAGATGGCTTCTTTGGCCGTTCCGTGCTCCAGGACTTTCTGGTGTGATCTTGGTTCGCAGACCCACCACCCAGGTTAGTATTGCTGTGGTATCTATTCTAAGGTAAGGAATCTAACACTAACCTGTTTCTTTCAGATGCACAAGTTACTTACCTTCGGTAACGATATATCTGTAAGAAACAGTAGTTAGTGTTAGATTCCTTACCGCCCCACCCATCCTCCCCGTTCTGCGAACCGATATCTAGGGTTAAGGTCCTTCCTTTGAGGGCCCTAGTTTCATGGCACCAGTGTCGGTTTTTATCATGGCTCTGCGTTACTGGTGCAGAAAAGAACTGTATAAGAACTGACGTCCGGGCGCGAGGGCGGCGTCCAAGTTCTCCGAAGTCATCACGGCGCCGACGACGGACGTGGAGCTGCGGACGACGCCTACCGTCGCTCAAGGGTACTGCTACAACAGTTTCCGGATCCAGTTTGACGCCTGGAGATATTCTAAGGTAAGGAATCTAACACGAACTACTGTTTCTTACAGATATATCATTACCGAAGGTAAGTAACTTGTGCATTTGGTACTACATAACTGATGTGCACTCTGCAAACCTACAGTTGTTCTGTTTGTCTCCTATCAAGACTATATTTCTCATTGCCATAACATCGGCCAGGCGTTTGAGTGAACTCCAGGCTAACGCTATCTACCTGGGCCTCCCGATCGCCCGTAGTAGGCGCCTGCAGATGGCCCAGAATCAGGCAGCCAGACTCATCCATCGACTGCCATGCTTGCAATCAGCTAGACCTTTACTAAGACAACTTCATTGGCTCCCCATCTCACAACGAGTCGCTTTTTTTTTTTTAAATGATTCTTTTTTTTTTTTAAACCTTTATTGACAACCAACACATCTTACACAGCTTGCAGCCTACAACCCGGAGGCCGGCAGCGAATCTTGTAGCAGGAGGACTGCTGACCTCGCAGATATAACACACAGCCTATTAGCCGACACCCCGGAGGTCCGGCGGCAAGCACAATCAATAGTATACAGGTCTCCGTCTCACTGGGTATATGCCTACTTCATTGTGTCAAGATGGTCACTGCTCTCTCATGTGGGGGTTCGCAGACCTGCTGTGGATGAATCTCTGGGATCTAAACCTACTCTAGGTGAAACCAACGCCCCCCCATCCCTTCCCACCCTTCCCCCTAGTCCCTAACCCCCCCCCTCCCTGGATCCGTGCTACTAAGTGAAAAAGGAACTGTCGTCCTACTCTTCTGTCAACCTGAGGTGACCTGCACTATATGTGGCATGATCCCCTTACAATCATAAGTTGTATCTGTCACTCCAGCCATCCGCGTCGCGCCTAGCCCCCACTATACCATTCCAAGCACACGGAAGGTGTGACTTAGCCGCAACCCCTCCCCGGGTCTGCGCTCCTACCCATTGCCCACCCTCTATAGCTGTCACGGTGATGCTTCTGTGCCTTCCATGCCCACTAGATGTTCTCTGCCGGGGGCTCCCGGGTATCGCCTGAGGCTGCCGGAACTTCCTCCACTGCGTCCTTCTTGGACAAATATGTTCGATACAACCCCCAAAAGTTCTTTGGACGGGACTGAGGAGGAAGCAACTCACTATAGATTTCAGCTTGCGTGCTACAATACACCATGTCTCGAGATCATCTTTTAATCGTAGGCAGCAGGCCTCTCATCCAGTACATCGCAACCGCCCTCGGCGCCATCAGCAGACCCATATCCACCGGTCTCCGCAAAGCTACTGGTAGACTCTTCGAGCATCCCAGCAGTGCAATCGCGGGGTCAGCAGGTAAGTCCGAGCCCAGTATTGCACTCAACTCTGCAAACACCAAAGTCCAGAATTTATGAATGCCCGTGCAGTGCCACGCCAAGTGGAAAAAGTCTGCTACTGGGGCGTGGCAACGTTCGCACTCTGCGCTCTGTCGTAGGCCGTACCTGTGCAGCCTCTCTGGAGTATAGTACACTTGTTGAAGGAATTTGAAGTGTATTAATCGATGACGACCGTTCAATGAGTTTCCTAGTGCTTGCGCAGCAGTAAGCCCACATGCCATCATCTATTGGTATCTGCAGATCATTCTGCCATGCTATCCTGGATTTCAAATACCGCTGCTCGCTGTGCTGGCCACCTATTTTATATAAGTTTGCAATGAGCTTGCGGGGAGAGGCAGTTTTGATCACATATGTCAGTTCTGGAATCTCGGGAGGTTCCGCCAGATCCGGACCTAAGAGTTCTATAAAGGCGCTCCTCACTCTGTGAAACTCAACGAGTCACATTTAAAACGGCTTGCATCACCTTCAAATCTCTTCATACTCGTAGTCCCCAATTCATTAATGATCTACTGCCTAGATACACCCCCTCCCGTAGCCTCCGGTCCGCCAATCCAAATCTCCTCATCATTCCTCTCTATAAGTTCCAACGCAAGGGAGGGTGCAGGTTTGCCACCCTTGCTTCCAAACTATTGAACTCCCTTCCCTCAGAAAATCGCTCCTGTTCCAACCTTCTGATATTTAGGAAACAATTAAAAACCTGGCTGTTTGTCCAGGCCCATGCTTAATTTTCTCTGATTCTTCAGAGCATCTGTCGGTCAGCGCCATGAAACCTCTGGGTGTACGAGCGCTATACAAAACTTTGTTAACATAACATCTAATATTTAATATTTAGATAGTTTCACCATATTTCACCTTTTTAATAGTTTCACCATATACATTTTTCTTCCTGTACAAATTAGTCCTTCTGACACTGGCATTCTTGCCCAAGTTAACCTTGCTCTTCTATGTAGGTCAGTGCATCACCTTGCCAGCTTTCTAAGTACATTGTCATCTCTACAATCTCTAACTTCTATGTAGACTGAACCTGGGACTAACAGGGTCACCAACTTCACTGGTCTTAAAGGCAAATCAGTTCAATGGGGGATCATTTCTAGGTGGATTGTGTTTTTATTTAAACATGCTATAGGTTGGATATGAATCCTCCAGAAGGCTTGCTCTCAGTCCACCTGAGTGCAGGCTACCAGTGCATTTGTGTGCGAGGTGCCAGTTCTGGATATTTGCCTGGCTGTTTGGGTGACAACACATTCTGAGTGTTACTGCTTGAATAGCGAAGCTTGGCGGGAAGGGCACTTTGCCCGATCAGTCTTGCAGTATTTCCAGGTCTGAGCCATTCCATAGACCCACCACCAGAGAAAGTGTATGGCATTAGTATCGATACACAAGTTGAGAAATCTGTGGTTAGGAGTCTCCATTAGAATAACAAGTTACTTATCTTCAGTACTGCCTTTTTTGGTTGAGACTCCCATCTAACTGCACATTCCTCCCCGACCTTTGCTCCTTCTCATACTGTAGAATGGCTCATACTGTCCAAGAATAAGATTCCAAATCTGAAGATCTGCACAATGCGATTTCCATAACTGTGTCTATGGATAGTGATCAGAAATAAACTGATGTCAACGTGCAGAGGTGGTGCTTATATTTGGAACCCTGATTCCATATCTGTAGAGGAATGGATCCGGCGTGAAGCTGACTGATGTCTCCTGTCCACGTATGAGGAAATTGCTGGTAAGTTTCAAAATCCAAGCTGGCGTCTAGGGATATTCACATTGTGAGGATTCTGCGATTAGATGCATTATGATTTAGCCTGAGGCTGTGGGATATTCTAAAATTGAGGAATCTATGGTAGAGAATCCAACAGAACGAATTTTACCTAAGATATGTCTTGTTCTTTTGGTCAAATTGTATTTGCAGAAATTCCTAAAACCAAAACACAGGAAATACCAATTTGATATAAGGTTTGACAGATAGATTCCCCCAAAGCAATGCGACATGATGAAAGATGGACTGCCAAATGTCTTGCCTGCATGTGGATTCTGTATTTTGGTATAAACCTCTGTAGGTGTACATTTTGTTTTTTTCAACAGGAATAAATGCCAAGATGCTGATGTGTTGCTGAACACCAGTTCAACCTCTGCTTTGCTGTCTAAACATATATTAATTCTTTATTAGCTTTTATAAAGTCTTGCTACAGCATACTTTCGTCATGTGTACACTTTTAGATAATGCTGGTCTGTATTCATGACTTAAAGATGACGTTTGAACACTGTAATTTAGTAGAGATTTGCGCTTTTTCTTGACAGGAAAACAAAGACAAAATCCCGTTATTGATGCAAGAATTTGTTGCATCATTCTTTGAACACATTGATCCAGAACGTGGCCTTAAAGTACTTATGTGGTAGGTATTTAAAATGTATTTCTTTAATGCACCAACTGTCTGACACATTTACACTTTCATCCAGAAACATTATAGTTCGCTATCTTGTTGTGATTAATGACTAGTAGTAGGTGAAACTTGATAAGCGGGGTGATATTTTGGCCTAAAATTATCTGTTAACTACGCTTTTCATCTAGGTCTGACTTCTTTGATTTAAGCAATCCCGGCAAAAGTTGGTCAAATGCAGGAGGGAAAAATTGTCTGCAACAATAGTGTCCATTAGGATGGATCATTTGAATTGTGTGGGAACCTTTTTTAGTTATGAACCAAAGTGACATTATTCGTATCAGGTGGACTCATGGAGTTTCTTACTGCATAGCTACAGTGGCAGCTCATTGTTTTTTTCTGGTTCGTCAGAAATGGGTTTCATAAAAACCTGGTATTCCCTCTTTGGAGGCTGTCTGAGTATTGCATTTGTGTCGTTTTCAAGTGGCTAAAAAGGACAGCCTGATGTATCTGTTAATTAAAATGTCATTGTTATGTTATAAAACCTTTTATAACGCGCTCTATTACTAAAAAAGTATCCTGGCGCGGAGATTGTAACAGTAACATAAAAAGAAGGGTTTGCAAGTGCCTCCTTTGTTTGAGGAAATTAAATTCCTTTGACACAGGCCGCCTTTGAGTGTATATTTTTAAGGGCTCCTTCCACCAATTAGCTTTTTCATGGAGTTATTCAAACCTCTGGGTAACCATGCCACTTAGATTTCCAATTACTGCTCAATCAAGTAGATTAGACACCAGGAAATCTACCTTTGACCTTGCAAATGGGTTTGTTCTAGAACACACTTCTAGAGCACTACAGGACAACCCAATACTTTGAAGGTGCCAGAAGGAACTTTTACTTCTACTGTTCTCAGACTGTAAAAGGCTTACAATAAACTGCAGTCTCTTCTCTATTGGAGCAATGATGCATTGCCTCAGGAGTTACTCCTAACTGACTCAGACTGCAGCCCTGCCCCACAGCTTAGTAGTTAATTCAAACTTCACTTTGCAGGTATCTTAAGTTCCTCTCAGGTACCCTTAAAGCTCTCTTTAGGTTGCAGCAGACCAGAAAACGCAGCTGGCTGGTATCCTTAAGACATCTTAGGTACATTCAGAAAGTTGGCCCTAGGAATACGTTCCACCCATTGTTTACCATTGTTGAGTCTGGGGTCTCCATAATTTAAGGTCTTTATGAAACAGCTTGTTGTCTTATTGGAGAATCAGAATGAATTCTTAATTATGTACGGTCCTACTAATTCAGGGACCTTTTAAAGCTATTCACATACCGTTCCTCCCATCCAAGCTTGGCGCTGCTCATATTAAATGGCGCAAGTCCGATTGCTGGATAGAACTATTGTTTGTAGCATGTTTTTATATATCGATACTTTCTTTGCACATTCCTGCCATATAGTGTTTGATGCTGCCGTTTGTACGTTTTTCTACAAAGACGTTTTGAGTTATCTTGTGACTCCTCCCTTATCCCACAATACTCAGTATAAAAAATTCCCCTCCAGTTTTTCTCCCATCTGATCTGATGTTTCACTTCCTGCTGCGGGATCAACAGTCCTTTCTGGGACCTTCAGTGGCTGTTGTGGAGGTTTTTTTTTTTTAAACAGATTTTATTGACTGAAGGCACTGCACTGCTCTATAAGCCAGAAGCCAATGCCAGAATCATAGTAGCATTGTCTACTTCAGTAGTTTACATACGTGAATACTTAAACGGTAAAGGAACAACTTTACCCCCCACCCGCCCTACCCACCCCCCTAAATGCTGCAGCTTGCTCAACCCACACAGTGTGTAAAACATAGACCGTATCAGCCATGTACATTAAACATAGTCCAACCATCCTACCCGACTGTTCAAATGGAGGGC
Organism: Lissotriton helveticus; assembly: GCF_964261635.1. NCBI lineage: Eukaryota > Metazoa > Chordata > Amphibia > Caudata > Salamandridae > Lissotriton > Lissotriton helveticus. The sequence continues at coordinate 484,462,594 of NC_136057.1, read as the reverse complement.
AGTGAGGCAGCGTCTTCCGGTGGTGGGTCCAGCTCCATGCCCCGATAGTCTGCCCACCGTTTCCAAATCTTAAAATGCTTCCGAGGGCAACCCCTGGCCATAAAAATGGGCAACTCAAGCCCCATGCAGAAGTCTAGTCCATTTTTCCAGGCTGCCAATGGCAGAGCCTTCGATGCCTTCCATGCTTGTGCAATGTCTCGTTTCGCCAGCGTCAGCCCCAGCAACAATAAGTGGCGTTTGTACCTGTTGCCACCGTTGTGGAGGTTTTGACCACAGCGACAGAATAGCTCTTCACTGAATCAGTAACTGCCTAGTAGTCTACTTTGAGTGGGATTGACATGAATTTCTCATTTAGGTTTGATTGAGAATCACTACTGCTGGCGCGGGTATTATTGAAGGATACCCTTCCATTTATGACCGGATTACAACTCCCCTTATCCGACCAACATCTAGGCTGAAACTTGTTCTCTGGAGCATAGAGGCACAAGTGCTTCTAGGCATATCACAAAATGCAGTATTGAGAATCCCCTGAGACTTTAGACCTGAAGACTTCGACACCAAGGGAGAACACCCTGGGCCTGTGGTATCCAACAGGGACAGGCAAAACAGAGCTTTGAGGTTCTGCCTTCTAGTGTTTTGATGGTGGAGGACAACGTAGACAAATATCTCTGACTATCTTATCTTATCCATAATGCATTGCCCAGGACTGTGGCTACCTGGAGGTACAGTTTTGGCATTTTGTGTTTGGCACAACGTGAGAAGATATATTGTGGGACTGCCTCTGTCACAATTTCCATTAAAGCAGTTTGGGATTAATCTCCCGTTCATGGACTTATTGATGTGTCCAGTTTAGCAGGTCCATGGAGAGGTTGTCTGTCTCACCGGCAGATGCTTTTCAAGCAGCTTAATGTGATTCCATATTCTCCATTGCCAAATGTTCTGGACTAGCACTGACAGCTGGGGCAAATAGCCCCCCCCTTTCATGTCAATCATGTTGACTATTGTGCTTTAGTCTTACCTTGAATAAGCCTGTAAAATGCTCTGAGTGCTGTGCTAATTCCCATGAGTTCTAGATAATTGAGATAGAAACTTTGCTATTGTCACATCTAGATACCCTAAACACTCCGGGAAAGGAGCCAACCTCCTACCCCTAGTACTCTCACACCACCTAGAGGAGATCGTGACATGGGCGGACTCAAAGCAGATTATTCCATGGAATCAGACGGGTTTCCGGAAAAAAACCGGAACAACCACCAACATCCTGGCTATCTCGCTGATAATGGACGGAGCTAAAATAAAAAAACTGCCGCTGCACCTGTGCTATATCGATTTTAGTGCAGCCTTCGTAATATCGAGAGAGGCATGCTGTGGCGGGAACTTGCACAATGGGGCATACCTCAACCGCTTCTAAACATGCTGAAGTTACTCCATTATGACACCTGGGTGCAGGTGAAGCTGGAAAATGGGACCCATCTGTCTTCCAGAGTCTGCACGACTAAAGGGTTAAAACAAGGGTGTGTGCTGGCCCTGACTTTGTTTAACCTATTTATGGCAGACTTATCAGGCCGACTTGATACATCCAACTCCCACTCTCCGAGGCTGGGAGGAAAAACCCTAAGTAATTTATTATACGCAGATGACGTGGTACTTCTTAGCCACACACATATTGGCCTCCAGAATTTGCTGTCGAAATGCACAGCTACGCAATAGAAAATAACTTAAAAATCAATCAAAGTAAAACCATTTACAATGTCGATCAACACCAGGAACAAACATCAGAAGTCCTGGACTCTGGGTGGCCAAAAAATAGATTCTTCACGTGAATACAAATACTTGGGCCTTATCTTCGACACAGACGGCTCATTCTTTCGGCAGATGGAGGAAACTAAAAGAAGAGGGGCCTTGATCGCCATCACATTGAAAAATCTAGCAAACCAACTATCGGGGCCAACCTTGACACCATATCTAAAAGTCATCCAGGCTAAACTGCTCCCCTCAATTTCTTATGGCAGCGAGGCATTACGAGGAAGAGACTCTAGGAACTTAGATAACATCCAGGTAAAAGCATACACCTCGCCTGCCCAAATAAGGCTGGAGTTTGGCCTAAAGAAAGAAGACCTTGCAAGACAAGGAGCCTACATTATCTGCTGCCACAAACTCCGCTCTGCTTCCAATGACACTTTAAACGCGATGCTGTGGCTAGACATACAAAGCACGCTCCTACTTGAAGGCAGCATTGGGGGCTGTCAAGGCTTCCGCACTCTGGGCAATGCAACTGGGGCACAATCCGTTTAAAAAAGCGGTTTGGAAAAACGTAAAAACTCTTTCCCTAATAGAGGACAAGGCCGCTTTTGCTAAAAGAAACCATGCGTGGATGACACTAAACATGTATAAATTCCTGACACCACAACTTTATTTCAGCCAGGGCTATCCCAAAACTATCAAACTGAAGTTTCTGAAATACAGATTAGGGATCCTGCCCAGCAGAGAGCATCAACCACCATGGCTCAGGAGTAATGGTCAGGAAGTCTGTCCGCTCTGCAACCTAGCAACTGGAGACATACTCCACATGACCTGTCTCTGCGAAGAGCTTCGACAAGTCTGCCTACAGGTATTAAGGGACCAGCTCAAGCAGATAGGGACCAGCACGCGCAGGCAGGCTGTGCTTGCATGCTTGAACCCTGCGAACACAAAACTGAATTGTAGATACGTCAAGTTTTTGACCACGATAGAGCAAAGACTACCAAATCTACAACTTGCGGCTAGCATGGGTTCTGGCACCTAGCGGACGAAATTTGGGCTACAAACGCCGGCCGGGCTCAGGGAACTCTGCTAGACAATTATTCTCGGTCCCTCACCGCATGGACTTTGATAAGGACAATTACACAGACTATTCTCACCATATTTTATGAAATTGTTTTAAATGCACGGATTGTATTGGTTTTAATTAACTATACAAAATAAAATGTATCTTATCACACCACTAGTGAATTGCAAGCTTCAACTGTGGAGTAACCTTTTATTTAGGTGCATAAAGATAGTGGTTATAAGAACAAATCCAAAGTTTATAAAAAAGTCACATCTCCCTTTCATGCGAGTCAGACCGTAGAGTTGCTTATTTTCTTTCCACACCCAGAACCATGCACGAAATCCATTTCGAAAACTTGATGTCAAAATGGCACAAATGTATTACATTGATTGGACTAAATCTATAAGCAGAACAAAGCAACTTTGTCGCTTGTGCTAAACCTCACAGGCAATCATTTTGGACAGGGTAATATTGCTAGATGGTTAGTTAGGTGTATTCAAACATGCAGTGCTTAAGCGGAGCATGTGTTACAGGTAGTTTCGCTAGCTAATTCCACTCTGATAGTCAGCTACTTTGGCCTTCTTAGAAAACATTCACATGCAAACATATTAAGTTCCTACTTAGGCAAATGCACGTTAACTCAACTCTAGTTTGTCTACATTCAGGCCTGCCAAGAAGTTTTAGTCAGCCAAGCAGTCTGTCTTTTATTTGGACTTTAAAAAACCAATGGTCTAGATATTTTTCCTAAAGGGGACCTTTCCTACCCCTCTGTTCCTGCCTTGAAAGAGGTTCTGTCGTTCACAAGAGATGTTTGGAAGTCAGCGGAAACCTTGGAACTGACTTTGTATTATCATAATAGTCTGCTATTATGATCTTTCAACCCTCCACAGCTTCTGCAGAGATTTTGCTCCGATTTGACAGGACACTCCTAGATTGTGTAAACACCTGTCCGAGGAATGTGGGCTGCTGAATTCATATCTTAGCATAGATCGCCGCCTAGTGTTGGGTCCGGATGTTTGCAATTTGTTGTCCTGGAAGAGTCTCACCTGGACAGACCATAAACTTGTGCCCTTCAATTTCATCTATGATAACGCACACACTACAGAAAAATCCACCATCAAGCCACCCACTCGAAACTGGAAAAATCTGCTTGTCAGGCCAGACCTATAGACCCTGGCCGAAACTACTAAACCTACCATGACAGGTGACCCTGACAAAGACAACGACCTGTTCAATAAATGGATGCTCTCCTAACAAATACCCTAGCCCCTTGGAAAAAAAGCCAAGACCATAAGACGTAAATCAGCCCCTTTGTTTACACCCCAATTGAAAGCCATGAAAGATCAGTGCAGACTGAGGTACTGGGTTTTTCAAAACCGGTACTGAACCGGTAACCCAGCGGTGTCAGGGAACACACCCAAAGACCTCGAGTCCATTCCTGATTTAGACCACAGAAACTCAGTCTTCTAGGTGAAGTCAAGGATCGATTTTATTGGCTGCAACCAAGTAACAGGGCCTAGAAGTACAACACACGGGATGTATATTCTCAGGAGACTGCTCAAATTCACAAAGTCAGGCTTCTCTTTTTATACGAAATATTGTGCTTTAGGCAAACATTCTTCGAATTTACAGTATACCATTGACATATTTTCAATACAAAGGAAAATCAGAGTCATGATGACAGCCCACATTTCTTTCTGTCCAGCCCATAACAAATTACCCGGCAAGGCCCAGCATTTCCATCAGATACCGGTGGACCCCCAATAAAAACGGGCACCTCCCCATCATAAAGCAAATGAGAGAGAAAAGAGCAGGGACAGGTGTGAGCAAGATTCGGCAGGGTGTGTGCGCGATGAAAAGGGGTTTATGGCCTGTGAGCCTTGATGCCATCTCATTCGGCCACTGGGAGAGGAACTGACCAAACAGGTTCAGCCTGGGGCAATGGTTCCAACTTGCACAGGTCACAGGAAAGTCAATTAAGGTGTACGTGTCCTTTGGAATCGAATTCAGCTATATTATAAGCCTATGTAAAGGGCAACTTACAAAATGGCTGCCGTACACAAAATGGAAGCCAAGGGGTCAGAACGAAATTGACGATTTCGAGGTGAAATAGTCACTGGAATATGACAAATGGCTTGTACATAGTGTACTAGCCATTTTCGGTCTTTTGATATAAGATTCGTCATGCTACGACAAAGTTGTATTCACGAGTTCAGAATTTTCAGAACCACAAACCCTCCTTTTGCCCTTACATAGGCAATTTAACCTAATCTCATGCTAATCTGAGTCCAGGTCTATATTCCTAAAGTCCTTGAGATGTTGCTGTAACATCATTCTAGTACTTAGTTCGTCTCTTGATACAGGCTTCCTTACACATGATGTAACACAGAGGCCACATATTGCAGGAGCACACTGCACGCACAGACAGAACAGGAAAAGAATGGCTAAGACCATCCCAATGACCATCTGAATTTTCCATCCCCAGGCGGATATCAGTTCCCAGAACCATCCCATTAATGACCAATCTCCTTTATCCACATGAATAGATTCGGAAATCTTATGCAGTTTGGAGATGGCCTGGTACACTGTTGGAGCGTTATCTGGAATGAAAACACAACCACTCGATTGGATCAATCTACATACCCCACCTCGGTCTGCAAGTATGACATCTAAAGCGACCCTGTTCTGAAGGGTCATAAGACGATCCGACTGGAGCTCAGCAGTCAAGTTACTAAGGGCACCAGCAGTTTCAATTACGGTGGACTCAACCACCCTGGTTAATTGCCTTAAGTTCCTGCTGTTAGCCATCGGTCCCCAGAACGGCAGAAAACCCTTTACGAAGTCCCCAAATTCTTGTCCTGCAGTGTCTTCTTTACTCAAGACACCTCTAACTATCCTTGTCTTGTGGTAATCTGCCGCTGCTGTGTAGGTGGGAGGCAACAGGAACAAAACAAAACATGAGCCCGAAAAGTCAGGGGGCAACCATGTATAGGCTCTATCATGGCAGATGAAATAGGTACCCTTAGCTGCTAAAAACGCAGGGGAAGTCTGAGATCCAAAAACATACATTTCAGTACAGACACTCTTCCCTAACTGAGCTCTGGGATTCTTGCCAGTACCTTGCAGACACAGGTGACCCTGATGGGGTACAATCCAAATCGGGGAAGATCTCTTAGCTTGCTGTTTCTCACTCAGAGTAGCTCCATATCCGGTCACGTTCCATCCTATATAGGCAAGTGTCTCATCTTCGGGGGTAGTTTCATAAGAAATATCATCCTTAATCATGTCAACTATACCCTTAACTAGAGCACTATTCTTAGGGTAGTCTTTTACAGAACGTAGGGGGTGGACTTCACGTGCATATATGAACATTGTTCTGTATGCCCACACAGAACCATTGTGGCTGAATGGCAGGACCAGATAAGGGATACCTTTATCCGTTGTGTGAGGCATAAGACCGCACACCCAACAGTTAGTCGTGTTCATTACAAGTTGGTGTTGGTGCAAGAGCTGAACAAAGGAGTTATTGATAAACTCTAATCTCCTAGCTGATTCGTGTTCAGGAAGGGGTTGAAAAGAATGGGAGGAAACAGGGGGAGGTATGGGCGATGTAGTGGGTGCAAATGTTACTCGAAAAGAGAACAAAACATAACTTATTAAAAATATCATCACACTGAATAACATAAAAATGCACAATATCAAAAAGCTTTTCCTTGTCATTATTTTACAGATCCTGGTTTTAAAGTTCACTCTTTTGGCAGGGCTCTCCATCTCGGAAAACTCCATCCTCTCTAAAGTGCTGCCCGCGATGGGAGGTTGATTCTGCTAAGGAATGCTTCTGTCAGTCCAGGGCAACTCCCTTAGACCAACCAGAACTGCCGACTTAACGTCGTCAGCTGCACCCCAAAGACTTTATGCAATTGCGGCCCTAGCAGCGGAACCCGGATGGCGGTTCGAAAAACAAAAATAAGCAAGTTTCTCAGATGGGAGAGCTGCACTTTCAAAAATAGCAGGATAAAAAAAAATTGTTTTTATTTGTCCATAGGTCTCGGTCTCAAATTATAGCGCTTTTTCCCAGGTATTGTTTGGTCTTTGAAAAGGAGTTCAGGTTCTGTAGTGTCCAATGGAATTGACGGTGATACAACTGGTTGCAAAATGTTCTTGCTCTCTTGTTCAGTAAATGTTCCTTTTACTCGTGCATCACTGAAGGGCAGAAAGCATGGTACAGTTTCAGTTTCTGAGTCGGCGACACCCTTCTGGACCCACTGGTCATACGGCAGAGGCAGAGGGATCCGTTTGCAATGGATCCCGTGGATCCAGTTTGCCTTCCCCTCCACTTGAACAGCTGATCTTGTGGAGAGAAGGACGAGGTGCGGTCTGGTCCACCTGGGCTGGTCGTTCTTGGTTCGCTGGAAGTTCTTGACCAAAATCCAGGGTCGTTCTGATGTCCTGGAGTCTCAGAGACCAGAGGCAGGGTGTCGTGAACCTGTTGATGCAAAACACGCAATTTAGCCGTCAATTCGTACAGATAATCAAGCAAAACAGGGTGTACCAGTTCGCTGAACTTAGTGGGCCTTGGCACTCCCCATATGTTGGCCGGGCGGCCGAAAACAATCTCATAGGGACTAAGTTTCACTCGTGAATGCACAGTCATTCTGGTGGATAGGAGTGCTAAGGGTAGAGCATCAGGCCATTTAAGACCCGTGCTCGCTTGAATTTTGGCCAATTTTAACTTAAGCGTGCCATTGTAACATTCTACTAATCCAGCTGATTGGGGTTGATTTGCAGCGTGGAACCTTTGCTGAATGCCTAACCCTTCACATACTCTCTTCATCACTCGACCCACAAATTCACTCCCATTATCACTCCAGACCATTCTAGGCATTCCGAACATGGGGAAGAACTCTTTCACAAGGGCTTTAGCTGTGGATAAGGCAGTATTGTCTTTTAGGGGGTATGCTTCTACCCATCTTGAGAAGGCACAAACAACGAGTACGTATTTTAGATTGTTGCACCTCTCCATATGGATGAAATCTAGCTGCAAAACCTCAAACGGATACGTAGGAGGTGCAAAATGACCAGCTGGAGTTGGGGTTCCCCTACCAGGATTGTGTTTCAGACACACCATGCAATTCTTGACGACATTCTCTGCACACTTTGGAATTCCTGAATTTTGCCATACTGGAGCCAACAACTTGCAAATCCCTTTCACGCTGACATGAGCCATTCCATGAGCCATTGTAACCACTGCAAGCACATATGCATCGGGTAACAACCATCTCTGATGCTCTGACAATTCAACCCAACAACCATTTGCATCCATTCTACCCGTACTTTCTCTCCACATGTTCAACTCTTTCTCTGTAGCTTCAGCTTGAATAGACTTCACACTCTGTATCGTGTCTTCACACATTCCAACATCACCAACCCATCTTGCAGGGCCTGCAACATACATTCGGCTCATCACATTCCTTGCAGTTTTTCGCGATTTCGTCAGCAAATGCATTTCCACGACCAACATCAGTCACCTTCTTGTGAGCACTACATTTCACAATCGCCACTTGCAGAGGCAAGGTCAGCGATTCAAGAAGCTCATTCACCAACTGACCATGCTGAATCTTAGCTCCATGCGAATTTGATGAATAGCGTCCTTATGGTGTGCTTAGGCGGTCAAAGACACACCATAAGGACGCTATTCATCAAATAGCCGCTCCATAATAGATTGAAATACTAATCACTCAAATATATGTCCTTGGTGTTTATGAAAATTCATTTTTATAAAGTTGTAAATATTTCTGTATGTATGGTTGGTGAGAGAGAGTGAGATTTGCAAGTGATTGTTGATGAACTATGGTTGTTTTCTAATTGTTTCATTATTTCACTACTGCGCACTGATTTTTGTAATGTCAATTTTATGCTTAATGTTTTTGTAATGTTCGTCTTTTTGATAAATTGTGAAATGTTTGGTGAATTATAACCAACAGACCGTTCTCAAAAAGTGTGATCAATAAAGAAGATTTACTCTTGACAAACCAGTCTCTTATCGCACTTAGTTTAGCTCTTCGTGTTGAGTTACTACTCTTGAAAGATTTGACAGTATTGGAATTTTTGTTGCTCTATCAATGCAAAAAAGACAGATCTATCACCTGGAAACAGCCGGTCTCATGTTAGTAGCGAGACTCCTGGAAACCTAGTTTGGCCACTTAGACCGCCACTTAGACCGGCACTCAAGATGCATCGTTGTCCTGAGAGGCTAAAAAAAGAAAATGTGTTATACTACCAAGTAAAAGATTTGTCCACTGATGTAGGGCAGGACAAAAAAAGTAATATTATCAAGCACCTAACTCCACCTTTCCTAAAAAATCATCAAAGGTACAACAGTGGTATACAGAAGGGGCACCGTAAGAAAAAGCTTCTACAATACTCTTGTCATCAAAAGGTTCTATGAGGTAGCAAAAAGCATGGAACGTCCAAATTCTTAACCCCCACCAATGTGGAACGTGAACATGGTGTTTACTCAGCCTATAAAGCTGTATCTTGAGCCCATACATAAGGCAGGACTCGTATACTTAACCCTCAGGACCACTTTCCTCATCGCCTGTTACAGAAACTCCCAATACAAGCCCAAAGGCCATTTCACACTCCTATGTCTACCAGGCTATCAACCGACCTGCCTCTTTCCGTAACCAAAAACATAGGGCAAGAAGGAGCTCCACGCAATAAATGTCGGGCAGCCAGCTGCAAGATACTAGGCCAATCTTAGGGAAGGGGAACCACTTTTTCCTTTGGAAGAGCAACTAAAGACTGGCCAGTAACCAAAGGGGAATATTGCAAGATGAATTATGCAAGCAGTCTAAACATGTTATAAGACCACAGTAGTGGCTATGGAGGCTAAACCAAGAGCACATCATACAAAGGAAAAGGGAGCTGCATTAATTAGCTAATGTCTCAAATGAGATGTTAGGCAGCCACTTGGTCATTCATGCACATTGTCACAAAGTAGGTGTGGACACTCAAGCTAACAGCAAATTGGGAATAGTGCAGACACTACTGAAATAGCTGTTTGAAAATGCTCTCATTTTTACCCAGCCTCCCACAAGGGAGAATACTGCTATAGAATTCACACACTGTATGTGAATTAAAAAAGATTAAAAAAATGAGATGGTTTCTTACCTTTAGGAGTAGTTGTGCACCTTTAAATTTTTCTGGATGCACATGTGAACCTCCCACCTCCTCAGAAATTAGCAGTTTAGGAGTCTAGAAATGGGGGAGAAATGCATGTAAGGAAATAATGGTACAATTCGCCAATAGGCAAAGTAATCTGAAGACGGCAACCACGGAGATGGGCTTCCATGGCATACATTTCATGTCACAGTAGGAATGATATAGCACCAAATAAAAGATTGCACTCCGAGAGAATAGAAAGACGAAAAAGAAATCATTCCGGAACCAACCTCTAGATGGCGGGAAAATGCACAGCTTGTAAATCCAGAATATTCAAGCTCAAAACTACTCCTACAAGTTAAGTGACCATTTTGTTACAAGGTAAGTAACATTTATCTTGCTCTGAGCTAAGTAGCATTATCTGAAATGCAAACTAGTAATACGTTCATGCTCAGTCTTTAATTATAGAACACTGTTATTTATTGTTTTTTGTAAAGTAGACATTCATTTAACATTTTCATATTTTCTTTTCCTAGTGATCTCTTAAATTTTCCAATGGAACTGAACTTTAAATCACCACCATTCAAAGAAGGTCTTACTGAAGAATTCTTAAACCAGCAAATCCCCTACTTGTGGCTTATCTACTGGTGAGATGGTGGTTCTTGTCATGTGAGAAAATGTTGTGACATTGATTCTAGCATTTCAAACATTTGGTACTTAAAACCTTAACCTCTCAGGTGGTAAGGGCATGCAGGAGAAGTCCTCAACACTCTTGTTGAGGTGCTAAGGATGTCTCCAGCATGTCCTGGCACCAGAGGCAGGAAATCCCTGTGTTGGGAGCACCAGAAGGATTGCCTTTCATTTACTTTAGCCTCAGGAGCTTTGGAAAGAGAACCCAATGCTGCAATCTTTTTTTTCTCTCGGAAATGGCAATCGATGCTCATGGCGCACTGATTTAATTTCAGAGAAAGTGAAAGTTTGAGTCGATCAGCTAATTTGACTTTCACTGCTTTGGTGATCAGGGGAATCTCAGCCCACTGATGCAGATGGGAGGGGTGTCGTTGGAAAGGGGAGAATCTCCATAGAAGGTCCCTGCTTGGGGCACATTGCAGTAATGTGATTTTCCAAGCTGGGATCGACCCCACTAGACTCCAGGGACTATTTTGGGGGTCTACCACTTCCCAATGGTCTAGTGCCCGCCCCGCTCCCAGAACCAAAGTCTTTCTGCCCCCTCTTCCCCTGCGTGGGGGCAGATTGGAGGTTCTTACCTCCAATCTGCTCCCCGAGTGGGGGCAGAAAGCCCATTAGGAATTGTTTCTGTAAGGGCAAAGTGGGTTGAGACGTGCCTACTAGGCATCTGGTTTATCCCCCATCCAGCTAAATAAACCCCAGCACTCTATCTGCCCCCAGTTGGGGGCAGTAACATGTTTGCATCCAATCTGCCCCCTGCATGGGGCAAAAATCCCACTAGACAACCAGGCATTTTATTTCGAGGCAGGCAGCGGCAAGACACCAGGGATTTTTTTTTCCTCTCTCTCTCAATATGTCACAATGGGTGGGGGCAGCCCTCCCAGGCATCGGGCCTAGCCCTCAACCACCCAAATGATGTCCAGCAGCCTTTCTACTCCCTGTTGGGTGCAAATAAGATGTGTTTTACACCAAAAAACCCAGAAAACCCACTACACCACCAGGTGGTCTAATTGGGGAGGGATGCTGGCAATGGGCAAATGCTCCCACCTGCCACAGGCCCAAAAGTCTTTCTACACCCACTCCACCGAGGGGGGAGGAGAGGTAGATTAGAGGTCATAAGCTCTAATTTGCCCCCGGAAACTTTATGTGGAGAAATGGATGGGAGAGGAACACCTAGGCATTGCGTCTAGCGTCCCACCCCTCAAATGACCCGCAACAGTCTTTCTACCCCGGTGGAGGGGCAGATAGCCTACTGGACACCACAGCGTGTTTTGTTTATTGGTATGAGTTGTGGGGGTGGCCTCTGCCTCCAATTTGACCTCAATCTTTCTGCCCTAAGGGGGACTATGGCATACCCATCCTTTTGGCAAGAAGGATAATTTTGAACTAAACACCTCGGGCAGTCCAAGATAGTATGCCTTGTGTGGCTCCCATGACATTTTCTTACACACCATGCTCTGCAAATCTCAAACTTTGACTAAAATTGCACATGTTCTTGGCATTGCTGTGACATAAACGTCTGGAATTTTCAGGCATCCACAAAATTTCTACCACATTGCCCTGACCCCAACTTGCCCCGTTAAAAATGTTATCCCCTCTTGTGTGGCTAGGCCTACCCTCCATGGTACAAAAGGCCCCAAAACAGTGTAGCAAAATCGCCAATAGGGGTAGCTCAAGTGTTTGGATTCGGGCTCAGCGGCCACACAGGGAATGCCACCAAACCCAGAGATTTATGAAAACTAGATCCCTCCGCATTTTCTTAACCACAATGCCCTGTAAACCTCAAACTTTGCCTAAAATTGCACTTTTTCCCTGCATTTCTTTTCTGTTGCGGGCACGTGGCATACCCACACAAGTGAGGTACCTTGTTCGAGGCATATGTGGTTGTAGATACACATGCTTTGCAGAAGTCCACCATCTACTGTTGGGCTTAGATGATTTCAAGTTGTTTTTGTCCGCAGAAGTTTGTCAGTCACAAGGCTGTGTGACTGCTCCTGTTGATAGTGTGCATAGGCATCAACTCTCTTGTTGGATTGTTTTTTTCCACTTACTGGTTACGATATAAGCTCGCATGCTCCGGTTCGAGCTCCTTTTGGGCTCCCTTCGTTTTGCCAGTAGTTCCACCAAATCAATGATTTTGTCTCTATCGCGGAAGAGCGTTATCTGGTTGCACCGGACCAGAACAAAGTCACAAGTTGAGGGTGACTGCAATGGAGTGCTGGCCGGATACAGGGAGGAAGTTAGGCTTGCTAAACAGAGTACCTTAAATCCTGGTTGTGGAGCGTTACGAGATTGCACTTCAAAGATTTGTCACGCAGTGGTGGCTTTGATGAAACTGCTGGGTGGCGATGCAAGATCTTGTGTTGTCGTTGTCCAGGTTGTTGTCGACAAGGGGCCTGCAATGCGAAGACCTGCATCAAGGATATTGCTCAGTGTCTGTTCAAAGGAGCTGCAGTGCAATGTTCTGTGTCCTCGAGGATGCAGTCGAAATGGGGCTTGCAGTGTGAAGTCCTGAATTACGAAGAGGTGATGCCAGGCCCTGCGGCGGGGAGACGTCGCACAATGGTTGTTCCAGTGTTGAGCTCCGTGGAAATGCAGTACTTTGCGTTGTTTCTGGCCGAAAGACCGCAACTGTGCTGACAGAGCACATTCAGGTCCACTTACTGGGGTCCAGGACTGGGGTGACACTACTTGGGTAGACAAGACCCACAGCAGGCAGAGTCCAGGTGCTGGGTTCAAGGTTGTTTTAGGCTTTTCTGTCCTTAAGGCTCTGATCAGGTTATGAGCTAACTAGGCCCTGGAGTAACTCCCGTTTTCCTTGGCTCAAGATTCAGGTCCAGTCCTTCACACTCGGGCAGCAGGGTAGCAGTCCCTGGAGAAAAGCTGTCTTTCCAAGTCATCCTTGGGTCTAGAGGTGTTCTGACAAGTTGGCTGTAAGGGTCCAATATTTGTACTTGATGCCAGCTTTGAAGTTGGATAAGGTTCTGGAGGTTTCCTCCCCAGAGGTGTTTGGAATTTGCTGCCTCCCAGCCCTGGCCCCAGCATTTCTAGGGGGACACAATACTGGTGTAATACCCGTTGTGAGTGTGCTGAGGCAGAGGATTTGTGATGTGTAAATGTAGTAGGTTACAGGTCCACCCCCTTATCAAGTCCGAGGTGGCCCATCCTTCCAAATACCTATTCCCCCTTTTTCCTCGCTGTCTGTGAGCAATACACAAAGATCCATTGCCAGCTATACACAGTTATGTGACAGGATACAGGCACCAAATGGGTAGGATAAGAGAATAGCCCCTTTCTAAAAGGGGCATTTTCATCTACCGACCCCCAGGACCACGCACACAATTCAGCGAAGACATCGCCGACTTCATCAGCCCGCACGCCCTCCCCTCCGCTGACTTCATCCTCCTGGGGGACATCAACTTCCACCTGGAGAACAACAACGACCGCAACACCACCACCCTGCTTGACAACCTCGCCATCCTCGGACTCAAGCAGCTGGTGACCACCCCCACCCACCTCGCCGGACACACACTCGACGCTGTCTTCTCTTCCAGCAAGGACATCGTCTTCAGCCACGCCACCGGACTCCACTGGACGGACCACAGCTGCGTCCACTTCACCTTCAGAAGATCCACGATCCACCACCACCAGCAACAGGTTGCTCGAAGAAACTGGAACAAGATCACAGCAAACCAGCTCGCCACTTCCTTGAGCCAACACCCTCCCGCCAGCTCAGCGAACCCCAGCCAGGCCGCCGACAACCTCACGAAGTGGATCAGCAACTGCGCAGACGACCTCGCCCCACTGAGGACCCCGCCTAGCAGACCCGGCAGCAAGAAGGCCCCTTGGTTCACCGACGAACTCAAGAGCTCCAAGAAGAACTGCCGAGCCCTCGAGAGCCTGGAGAAGGGAGCCAACACCGGACAACATGACCACCCTCAAGCTCGCCACCCGGAAGCACCATCAACTGATCCACGCCACCAAGAAATCAGCATTCAAGGACCGGCTGGACAACAACGCACACAACTGCAAGGAACTCTTCAACATCGTGAAAGAGCTCTCCAACCCCAACGCCGGAATCAACGACATCACCCCGTCGCAAGACCTCTGCAACTCCCTCGCCTCCTACTTCCACAACAAGATCGCTGACATACACAACAGCTTCAGCCCACAAACAACGCTCCCCACGACCGCACCAACGCCCCCCACCACCACCCTCAGCGCCTGGACCCAGATCAACACAGAAGACACCATCTGCACGATGAACTCTATCCACTCCGGATCTCCGACAGACCCCTGCCCTCACCACGTCTTCAACAAGGCCGACGCTGTCATCGCACCCCACCTGCGGGACATCATCAACACCTCCTTCGACACCACCACCTTCCCTGAGAGCTGGAAGCACGCCGAAATCAGCGCTCTACTAAAGAAACCAACAGCGGACCCCACCGAACTCAAGAATTACCGCCCCATCTCGCTCCTCCCGTTTCCAGCCAAAGTCATCGAGAAGACCGTCAACAAGCAGCTGGCCGCCTTCCTCGAGACGAATGGATCCCTCGACCCCTCACAGTCTGGCTTCCGAGCCAACCACAGCACCGAGACCGCCCTCATCGCTGCCACCGATGACATCCGAGCCCTGCTGGACAACAGCGAAACAGCAGCCCTCATCCTCCTAGACCTCTCCGCGGCGTTCGACACTGTTTGCCACCGCACCCTAGTGTAGCGCCTCAGCAACATCGGAATCCAGGAAAAGGCTCTGGAGTGGATCATCTCCTTCCTCGCTGGAAGGACACAGAGAGTACGCCTGCCACCGTTCAGATCTGCAGCCACGGAAGTCACCTGCGGCGTTCCTCAGGGCTCCTCGCTCAGCCCCACCCTCTTCAACGTCTACATGAGCCCCCTTGCGGCCATCGCACGCCAACACAACCTCAACATCATCTCCTACGCCGACGACACCCAGCTGATCCTCTCCCTGACCAACGACCCCGCCGCCGCCAGAACCAACCTCCACGAAGGGATGAAAGACGTAGCCGAGTGGATGACGACCAGCCGCCTGAAACTGAACTCAGACAAGACGGAAGTCCTCATCCTAGGCTCCTCGCCCTCCGCCTGGGACGACTCCTGGTGGCCCCCCGCCCTGGGCACCGCACCCAAACCGACAGACCACGCACGCAACCTGGGCTTCATCCTGGACTCCTCCCTCTCCATGACCAGACAAGTCAACGCCGTCTCCGCGTCCTGTTTCAACATCCTGCGCATGCTACGGAAGATCTTCCGGTGGATCCCCACCGAGACCAGGAAGACGGTCACCCAGGCCCTCGTCACCAGCCGACTGGACTACGGCAACGCCCTCTACGCAAACACCGCCAAGCTCCAGAAGAGACTCCAGCGGATCCAGAACGCCTCAGCCAGACTCATCCTCGACATCCCCCGACGCAGCCACATCTCCGGACATCTGAGACCTGCACTGGCTCCCCGTCAACAAGAGAATCACCTTCCGTCTCCTCACCCACGCACACAAAGCCCTACACAACCATGGCCCGAGCTACCTCAACAACCGCCTCAAGTTCTACGCTCCCAAACGCCACCTCCGATCGACCAACCACGCCCTCGCCGCCGTCCCCCGCATCCGAAGAGCGACAACAGGAGGAAGGTCCTTCTCCTACCTGGCCGCCAAGACCTGGAACACCCTCCCTCCCGACCTTCTCCTGACCCAAGACCACCTCTCCTTCAGGAAGAAGCTCAAGACCTGGCTGTTCGAGCAGTAGCCCCCCCCCCCCCCCCCCCCCCCCCCCAAAGCGCCTTGAGACCCTCCGGGTGAGTAGTGCGCTCTATAAATGCCTTGATTGATTGATTGATTGAATTGCGACTTAACCCTCTTTAATGGTAAAGTAGCATTTTATCACTTAAATGTAGTTATCCTATAGGGAAGGCAAGCCTTGCAGCAGTAAAACCACATTTAAGAGTTTTTCACTACCAGGACTTGTAAAACTTAAATGTACATGTCCTACATTATAAATAGATTGCACTCTTCCCTGCGGGCTGTTTAGTCCCTACCCTAGGGGTGACATATATGTATTAAAAAGAACATTATAGGCATGGCAAAATGCAGTTTAAAACTGCACACACAGGTGTGAGACTTTTATTTAAAGGCTTCTTAAGTGGGTGGCTAATAAGTGCTCCAGGCCCACTAGTAGCATTTAATTTACAGGCCCTGGGTGCATGAAGTGTCACTTTAATAGGGCCATGCAAGCAAATTTAATGTACAAGTGGTGAGTGTAGAAAGAAAGAGCACAAGCACTTAGCACTCATAATCAGTGGTAAAGTCCACAGAGCCCTAACAACCAACAAAAACGGGTTAAGAAAACACGAGGGTCAAGGCAAAAACATTTGGGATGACCCTGCAGAAAGGGCAGAGTCCCACAGGCCTGCTAACCAGACCTCTGTACCAGTAACCTGGCCCTTAAAAGTGTATGTCTGATTGGCCTCCACCCAATTGGCATAGGTTAACATGTAGGTCACGAGTGTGGTACCTGGAGTAGGTACCCAGGGCATGTAAGTTAGTGTCCCCTCAGGGACTGCAGCACTTATTGTGCCACCCTGAGTGAGACAAGGTAAAACATGTCTGCCAGTCTCTCCCTGCAGACTGATAAGGCAGTTAAAATCTTGATAATCTTACTTTGCCATTTTAAGCAATCGCAAAGCTCAAACTCCCTTTTCAATGTGTAAGTGGCGCCTGCAGTAGGCCTATCGAATTCTAAGGCAGAGTGCAACATATTCTCGCTTAAAAAGAGCTTCAGAATCCTTAAGTGCAGACCTAACACTGGCTACCCCTGGCCCTTCTCCGTAACAACCCCAACCACAAAGTGACTGCCTTGACCCTGCCTCGTGGCTGTACTCACTGAGCTCCCTGAGAGGGTCGAGCACAGCGGCGGTGATAGCACCTGTGGCGTCTATGGAGGCTGAACTGAGAGTGACTTAATTTTACAGGTGTTGGACTGTGTAACCAGCAAATCCTAGTGTGAGCAGTTGTGTCCTGGGAGCACAAGCAGAAGGCCATGGCAACAGCAACACCTTCTGCAAACCCCCAACGTTAGGACGTTGAATCTGCGATGGGGACCCTCAACAAGACTACTGGGAGGTCCGTGGTTCCTCCATGGTTCCAGCGTTGTCCAGATCATCATGGTGCGTGACGTGCAGGCAAGCGGGCTTGTGGGGGGCACAAGCATGGCACCAGGAGAGGAACTACAAAAGCAGATGACAGTTAAAACATTTTAAAAGGTAGAACATGCTTTTACTGTGTCCTGTCAGCCAAAATTCTTGTTTTTGCCATATGAGATTAGTGGCCCCATAGGAGAGTACAGTTACATGCTGTCATCTCAGCTGTAGTAACTTCTGAATGAGACTACCAAACTTGGTACTTCAAGGACAAAGAGCCATGCAGTGCTAACAAGAGGACGATGCCCACTGACTTGGCCCCAGCCCTACAGGCCAGTCTCCCCTCAATCCCAGCGTGTCCAGTAGCCAGCAACCTCACAAACCCCTGAGGACCTGCCTGCCTTCACTTCCCAGACTGTTTCTCCCGTGACCACCGGACGTGTTCAAACTGCAGCTTCTGATGCCAGTGAGAGAGCGCGAATCCAGCTCACTCTGCACCCGCCGAACCCAGACTGAGCTAGAGTGGAGAAACACCACGGGGAGGTCCCCTGGCGATCCTGACCCGAGATCCGGCGACCCCTGACCTGCCTCAAGCCTCCAGACGATTCCTGCAGCCTCAATCCAGAGAAACCCCTCCTCCGTGACTAGAGCGGGTAAGAAAATCCGAATTCACAAGGCACCCTTGCATCCGACACCCCACGGTCTTGTGTGCCCAAACCAACTGTCTCTAACCAACACACGACATCCCAACTTACTCCTCGAAGTGGTGGTCGCACTCAGAAGATCCCGAGCCTGCAGTGTTTTTGTGCCAGAGGTTCTCCATTGAAAACAGGGCACCTGACCTCAAAACAGCACCCTCCACCCGTCCGCTCTGAGGGTGTACCTTTGGTGCTACTTTGGTCCCCAATTGCCCTGAACTTAACCCTAGGAGCTTTGCTCCCACAACCCAGTGACCTGCTTGCCAGCAGCCACCAACAGGAGGCCCCCGATCCCCCATTGGATAACATTGGACCTCAACAAACTTCACCCTGCCCCCTAGTGCTGCTGAGAGTGCAACAGTGCATCACTGACCCTGAGAGACCCCTGAGTCTAACCCCAAAGCCTTAACTCCCACAGCCGATCACTTACCTGGGAACCGTTAACCTGTTTTCCCTCCATAGGATAACATTAACACTTTTTCTCTAAAAAGTTTCAAAGTGTGGAGTTTTGAAAACTGAAAATATTCTTTAAAAATCATGCGAATAGCCAAAACGTAATTACTTGCCTGTTTCTAGGAAATGTCCCAGTGCTGAATCTAGGTATCCAGCACTGAGTTAGAAAAGTAACGTTAAAAGTAACTTACCTGCGATTTACTGAAAAAGCCTATTCATTTCAATGTACTGTATTTGCTAAATGTTGCATACTACTGCTCCACTGTAAATCAATCAAAGTATTTTATTTGTATTTATTTAATTTATAGAGCGCACTATCACCTTGCAGGCATTCTGGCGCTAAGCAGCTTAAAAGCAGATGTGAGTCAAGACAGAAGCCGGCCGGCTAGTTCTTGGGGAACAGCCAGGTTTTTACACATCTTCTGAAGGGGAGAAGTCCCTGATTTGCCTGCTGACCTCCCAGGGAAGTTTGTTCCACAGTCTTGCTGCTGCCACTCCGATGGATCTACCCCCTGACCTGACTTTCCTAAATCTTGGTACCTTCACCAGTCTGGCCGAAGAAGAACTGAGCAGTCTTGGGGGTGTACCAGTCAAATTTTTTGTGCAGGAGCACAGGACCTACCCCATGAAGGGCTTCAAAAACCAGGCAGAGAGATTTAAAATGCACTTGGTCTCAAAGGGAGCCAGTGAAATTTTGCCAAAGCTGCAGAAGCGGAGAACCTTCTAGGCTGCCCTAAAACTAGTCTGGCTGCTGCTGACTGGATCCTTTCTAGTCTGTCCAGCAGGAAGTTGGGGAGTCCAGCAGGAGGGCATTACAGTAGTCAAGCCTACTGAGGATGGTACACCTTGGCACGCGCCTGAGATGTTAATAGCGGAACATTTTTACGAAGTAAACTAATGATCGCAAAGCTGAAGGCTGTTGTTTTTGTAACCTGGGCTTCCAGGGAAAGCTTGCTGTCAAATATAATGCCCAGGTTGCGGACAGTTTTTATTGGCTGGACTGTGTTCGAAAATTCAGAGGGCCAGAAATTGCCAGGAAGAAGGCAAGGGATCCAGTTCGCAGTACACACGATCACCTCTGTCTTGCCTGCGTTAAATTGTAAGGAATTGGCCTGGAGCCAGCGGGCTGTGTCCTGCAGGCAATTATGAAATGCCTCCACAGACATTGAGTCCTATCCATCAGAGGAGAGGATCATCGGAGTGTCGTCTGCATAGTTCACAATATCAATATTGTGAGACTTTATGACCGCAATCCGAGGTTTTAAATAAATATTAAATAGAATAGGACTAATTGCCGATCCCTGAGGTACACCATGCAGCACATTAGAGAAGGCGGATTGGAAAGGGGGGAGGGACACTGCCTGCTGTCTATCCTGCAGAAAAGAGCAAAACCAACAAAGGGCGCAGCCTCTCACCCCGGCCTCGCTAAGTCTTTCCAGCAGGATTTCGTGATTAACCTTATCAAAGGCGGCAGACAGGTCGAGCAGGATCAGAGCTGCTGCCTGACCCCTGTCTGCCTGCCTCTGCAGCTCATCTACAACGGTCACCAGGACAGTCTCCGTCCCATGTGCCGGCCGAAACCCAAACTGAGCCTCTTCTAACCAATTGTGTTGTTCAAGATGCGTGGAAAGTGTGATGGCAAAGGCACGTTCCACAATTTTAGATGGGAACGGCAGTAAGGAAATGGGTCTGTAGTTTTTTGAGCATTCCGGATCTAGAGATGGGTTTTTGCAATAAAGGGGACACTAGGGCTTGCTTCCATTGTATGGGAACTACACCACTCACTAGCAACTGATTACAGATCAGGCGAAGGGTGGGGATAAGTTCATCCTCATACTCCTTCCAGATTTTATGTGGTACTGGGTCCAGGGGTGAGTCGGAGGAGATACCCTGTGCCAAGCGATTGAAGTCCTCCGCCGATAGCGGCCTGAACTCAGATAGAATTTCAGGATCCTGCCACCCCGGCCACTATCCACACCCTCCGACTCCTACCTCCCAGGGGCACCAGTGCACCTAGCCTCGGAAGCAGTGTTCCCCGCTGCTGACTGACCACCCGCGAGATGGATTAATCAACTGGATCTTTTCCTGGAAGAAACTAGCCAGATTCTCGCAAAGTTCTTGTTATGTTATGTTATTCAGAATTTGTTAAGCGCACGGTCACCCGAAGGTTTCATGGCGCTGAGGGGAGACAGATGGTAAGGAAGTGGTCTAACCGTGCGCTTGCTTGAATAACCAAGTCTTCAAATCACCCCTGAATTTCACCAGGTTAGTACAGGACCGGAGAGACAGGGGGAAGCTGTTCCAGGTCTTTGGGGCAAGATAGGCGAATCGACATCCTCCAAGTCGTTTTTTCTTGTACAGTGGCAGCTTAAGGAGAGACTGATGGGCAGATCGAAGGTTCCGATTTGGTTCATATTTATTTATTAGATGATTAATGAACCTGGGGCTTTTGCCGTGGAGTGCTTTATGAACCAGGCAGCCTACTTTAAATGTGATCCGGTACTCAATAGGAAGCCAATGAAGAGAGGCTAGCAGGGGTTTCGCCGAAGTCCTTCGATTACTCTTGAATATTAACCTCGCAGCTTGATTTTGGACGATCTGTAGTCGTCTGGATAGAGTGAGGGGGAGGCCCAGATATAATGAGTTCGAGAAATCAAGGCGAGAGAGAACCAAGGCGATCACCACTTGGATGAGGGCAGAGTGTGTCAAAAGGTGGGCAATTTTTCTGATCTTTCGAAGTTGAAAGAGGCTGGAGGAGATCACTGTTCCTACTGATTTTTCAGGGAAAGATCGGCGTTAAGGGTAACTCCAAGGCTCTTCACCGATTGAGAAGGCTTAGGGGGGGATCCCATCGAGGGTGGCCAAAAGTGAGGGCCCCAGCTAATCATACTCTTACCAGGGAGTACCAGCTCAGTCTTTCCGGGATTGAGCTTCAAGTGATTCTCATCCATCCAGTCCTTGATATGCAACATCGTGGACTGAAATTCTTCCGCCGCATCCACAGAGTTTAGGGGGAAGACCAGTTGCAGATCATCTGCATAGTTGTAGATGGTGACTTTCCTATTCTTTAAGGACTGCAACAGTGGTTTCAAATATAGATTGAATAATAGGGGAGATAATGACGACCCCTGAGGGACACCGCATGTAGTGGGGAGTTTGGATGCCGTAAAATTTCCCAGTTTAACAGCCTGGGAGCGGTCCATTAAGAAGGATTTGACCCAGGCGAGAGCCGACCCGCTGAGGCCGGCCTGTTCGACACGGTGTAATAAGATGGTATGATCCACCGTGTCGAACGCGGCCGATAGATCTAGAAGTACAAGGGCCTGATGATCGTCGTTATCGGCATTAAGCCTTAGCGTGGCGAGGACCGCAAGAATAACTGCCTCGGTGGAGTGTGCCTGGCGGAAACCGGCTTGATTTGGCTCAAGGTAGCCGGATGTCTCAATAAAATTAGAGATACAGCTAGCCACATGAGCTTCAAGCAGCTTGGCCCCAAACGGAAGAAGAGATATGGGCCGATCATTAGAGAGCACAGCTACATCAGCACCCGGCTTTTTGATTAATGGGACCAGAGTGGCATTTTTAAATGAAATTGGGACTATTCCAAGTGATAAAGATTTATTCAGAAGTGGAAGGATTCCCTGAGGTAATATAGAATAAATTTCCTTCAGAATATGCGGGGGGCAGGGATCATTGGGAGAACCGGACTTTACCCGATTCATGAGCTCCACTAGTTTGGGAAGATCAATATGGGGGATTGACTGAAGTTTGTGTGGGGTTTCACAAATTTCCCTGCTAGTTGCCTTGGTATGAGACATCTGAATGCTACCTTTGATAATATCAATCTTCTCTCGGAAAAAATCGTTAAGTTGCTCGCAAAGTGATTGAGTTGGGGGTTGGGAAGGGGAAGTGCGGGTGTCGTTGCATAGATCGTTGACTACTTTGAAAATTTCTTTCGATTTATTTTGAGCCGTAGAGATTTTATTAGAGAAGAAAGCTGCCTTAGCGGCTAAAATGGAACTATTATAATTCCTCCGGGCTGTCGTGAATAGCCGTCTATCTTTTTCGTGATAGCCCTGCCTCCATTTTCTTTCTAATTGGCGGAGTTCTAGTTTTTGAGTTTTTAGCTCTGTAGAAAACCACCTATGGGCGTCCATACGACGAGCGCGAGCAAACTTGGTTGAAGGAACAAGTGCCTCGCAAGCAGATGAAAGCCAGTCATTTAGTGCTTTGTCCATCAGGTTGATGTCCTGGTCCGAAACCAGAACCGGAAGGGAATCTGTTAGGGTAGATAAGCGCTCAGGGAGGCTAAGCGATCTCCATTTCCTGGCCGTCCCTCCCAAGGGCACAGGAGTATTTGAGTTGCCCTGCAAAGTGATGGAGAATTGCAACAGGTGATGGTCGGACCATATGCAGGGTGAAGCGGTGGGGCTGGAGATGGGGGTATTATGTGACCAGATTTGGTCTAGAATATGACCTTTATCGTGGGTGGAGATTTGGACATGTTGAGAAAAATTTAAATTGGAAAGAAGCTCGAAGAGTTCTGAGGCGTGGGGTCCAGCCTCCAGATGATTATACCAATAGTTAAGGTCTCCAATCAAAGTGACTTTGTCAAAGTCAACGGTCAGGCCAGCCAGTTGCTCAGAGAGAGAGATAGGGAAAGACGGCATGGATCTAGGTGGACGATAGATCAAAACTAGTACCATAGTTCCTATGTTGTTATCCGATTTAATTACCAGATTATCAGTATCTGGCAGATCTAAAGAGGGTAAGATGGTAAACGTATGGTCTTTATAGATGATAGCTGCGACGCCACCCCCAATTTTTCCTGGTTTTCTATTCGCAGATAATATATAGTAGTCTGACGGTAAGGCTGCAAGTATATCTGGCAAGGAATCTGTCATAAGCCAAGTTTCTGAGACAAGCAACATGTCGGGTCTGTCTGATTGAAGTAGAAGGAAGATATCTAATTGGTGTTTTACCAGGGATCTGGTATTGAGATATAAGCAGTCAAGAGTCCGAGCAGCAGAACATAAGGGCGGGGTAGAGAGATTAGGGCTCTGGGACGGAGCAGAGGATGGATCCTGCGATACCTGATGGGTATGAATGTTGTTGATCCTTAAGCGTGCATGAGTAATAGGATCGAGGGAAGAAGGGCCAGAGTTCTGTAAGGCGCGGAGTTCCCCGAAGGAGTAGCTGGTGATTTCTCCATTCTGCCTGGCCCCTGGGCCCGGCCGGTCGTGGACGGGCGCAGACGGGCTTGCCTTCGGCGCGCAAACGGCGCGCAAACGGCGCGCCCGCTGCGCGTTCGGGAAGGGAAGGGTGGGCATGGCCTCGCAAGATGGGCGTGGCTTGTGCGTGTCTGGGGGAGTGGCGCAAGATTCCCTGTACAGCGCGTCAGTGCTAAGTCTACAGCGCGTCTGCTGCAGGAGGCGCTCTATTCCCAAGTGAGTGCTCAGGGAGGGCAGTGAATTTAAAAGAGCAAACAGAAATCAAAATATTTTTTAAAACAGGCTAACAAACAGCACAGTTCGACTCCCGGCTTTTCGCCTCAGGAGTTTTCTAGTCTCTGGCGCGCTCGTAGTCAGCGCGGTATTTAAACGTCAGAGGGGGCGTGGCCTCGCAAGATGGGCGTGGCTTGTGCGTGTCTGGGGGAGTGGCGCAAGATTCCCTGTACAGCGCGTCAGCGCTAAGTCTACAGCGCGTCTGCTGCAGGAGGCGCTCTATTCCCAAGTGAGTGCTCAGGGAGGGCAGTGAATTTAAAAGAGCAAACAGAAATCAAAACATTTTTAAAAACAGGCTAACAAACAGCACAGTTCGACTCCCGGCTTTTCGCCTCAGGAGTTTTCTAGTCTCTTGATAAGGCACTATTTCATTCCTGGAGCAATCAGGGCTGGGTAGACTGTTCAGAATGTTAAAGATGCTTCTAGAGCTATTAGATACAAAAGGGGATGATGGACGGAGCATTTGAGCAAATCAAACACTCACCCCCAGTCAACTGATCTGTGTTTAATCCATCACCATTCTTTAGCTCACTCAGCCACCCCAGTTCAGACATGGCCATATGCAAATCAGTCTGACTCTGTGCCTCATGGGAACAGTCCAGCCCGAACTGCCATGTCTTCCATGGACCGGAAACAAGCATCCTGGGACCGGTTTCGGATTCATAATCCTCATCAGCCAGGCTATCTTGAATCCAGTGGCCAAGTGAGCAAGGGACTCACGTCTGAGCATACACTGCCACACTTAGGGCGAACAAAGCGATACAAAAGGGGGTGATGGACGGAGCGTTTGAGCAAATCAAACACTCACCCACAGTCAACTGATCTGGGTTTAATCCATCACCATTCTTTAGCTCACTCAGCCACCCCAGTTCAGACCTTCATCCCCTTTTGTCCATAGCACCGAGACACCCTTGGGTATTTGCTCGCTCTAAAAATTGTTAAAATAAATAAATATATTTTATATACAAAAACAATTGGCCTAGAGTTCAGTTCTTGAGTGTGTGAATTCATTTGCTGACTAAGTGGGTAGATCAAATGCTTAACACTGTCCTCTGATACTGCCTTACAGCTCGCCCAAGCTAACACTATTAGAGAGTAAGGTTCTATCTAACTTTAACCTCTGCCTACATCTGGTTACTCTTGGACTCGATTCACACTTTACCTCACTTTTGTAAAGTATATATAGAGCCAGTTTCTTACATGTTCCAGCTACTTTCTGGTGCCAAAGAAGGACCAAGACTTTGTCCTATCTTTGATCTGCGCCTTCTCAACCTCTACTTGAAAAAGGAGAAGTTCAAAATGCTACGCTTGCCCAAGTTCTGTGTGCCTGTGACATGGGAGACTGTATGCTAGTGTTGAACTTGCAGGACGTATATTTCCACATCTCCTACGGCATGACCACAGACGTTATTTGCGGTTCAGTGGGCCAAGAGCATTTTCAGTTGACTGTGCTGCCTTACCGGTGCCCCTCTAGTGTTTACAAAAGTGATAGCGTGGTTGCAGGTCATCTGTGAGGGTCTGGGGTTCCAATCTCTCCCTACCTTGATGATTTATCGTCTGTTGAAGGCATTCTCTCCTCAACTAATAGTCTCCCATCTCCAGACTATGCAAACCTTGCGCACTCGCTTGGGTTCACTATCAACGTGCCTAAGTCACACCTAACTCTCCCTCAGATGCTCCCTTCCATCAGAGCTGTTCTAGACTAAGTTTAGTTTCAGGCTTATCCTACAGAGTACAGGACATTCCGCCTAGGCTATTGATGTTTCAGCTTCTAACCCGGATTTTGGGGAGACTGACCCTGAGGTTGTTGGGCCTCCTGCATCCTATTTGTACCCGCTGGCTTATGTGGGCTCTGCAGTGAGACCTGAAGCCCTAGTGGGCATAACATCAGGGGACTCCCTCTGGCATGGTCCCGATCTCGGAGGGAGCTGCAAAAGATCTGCAGTGGTGGCTAACAAACCCCGATTTGGTCAGTGGTAGAGCCCTTTCCCTTCCCCCAACCAGAGCGGACTGTAGTGACAGATACATTACTCCTGTGCTGGGGCAGCCGCCTGGGAAAGGGGGAGATCAGAGGATCAGGTCTGTGGCAGAGCACAAGCTCTACATCAACCTGTTAGAGGTCAGGCGATTCACTAGGTGTTGAAAACCTTTCTTCCCTCAATCAGGGGAAGACTGATGCAGGTCTTCACAGACAACACCACTGCTATGTGGTACTGCAACAAACAAGGCAGGGTGGGGTGGTGGGACCCTCTGTGCTGAGGCCCTGCATCTCTGAACATGGCTGGAACAGCAGGGCAGTTGCCTGGTGGGTCAATCTATGTACCGTAGCCAATGCAGAGACGAACCAATCCACTTGCTGGGGTACATCTCGGAAATATTCTGGGTCCAGTCTGATGCCTGGGGATGTTTTCAGGTAAGGAATCTGCAGCTGGAAAGTCTCTACCATATAAGATGTTACTGAACAGAAGCAACTTGTTCTTTAGAAAGTTGCTGTTCTGTTGCCCTAATTTTCCCGTGGCCATTTACTGAGGTTGGCCACGAGACCTCTTTCTGACTCCTGGGGAGATGTGTTGTGACTCTTGAGAGGCAACAATAGAAGCCTGCAGTTAAGAGGCGTTACCTCCTCATGGAATGAGAAGGCACTCTAAGTTAGTCCAAAAGGCGAGCTTCAAAGAGGAAGCTGCCTTTAAAGGGCAAATGGTTACCACACTCAAGAGGGGCTGCTCTATACAGTTAACATAGACAAGTTGGAGTCTGGGACAATGAGGGGTAAACACTGGCCTAACCAGTTTTCCCATGGGTGTAGAGCCCACAAGTATCTTCACTCCTAAGACAGGTTACCGAGCTCTTGCGGACGATTGGGGGGGATGTGCAATTATGAGTCAGCAGAATGGACCCTTCTGGTATAGCTAGAAAAAACAAACCAAAAAAAACACTATTTATTGTTTGATTATTTAAAATCTTACAATATTTCCAGTACATTGATATATTCAATAAAAACAATACAATAAAAGCAGTTACATCCTAAAAAGTTTCTTTAAAAGTATTCATAAAAGCATTTTTTCTAATTTATTCTCCCAGTTTCGTAGTTGCTATCTTTAGGAATTTTACAAAGGCAGTGTTCATGACTATATCGTTCGAATGAAGACAGACTTTCAATGCCTGTCTACATGTCCTAGCTTCACGCATATTAAAATGAGGTTTAAGTATTGTGCATCTTTCGTTACGGAGTCCGGGGCAGATACATACAAGGTGGACAATATTCTCTTCTCCACCTTTACAAAGTCTACACAATGTGCTACTGTTGTTTTTTTTCCACGGCAGTTATGACTAAGGCCTGGCAGAATTCCAAATCTTGCTCTCACAAAACATTGTTTACTTTTTTCAGACCAGGGTATCTCCAAGTATTCTTGTATCTTCTTTTTTTCATATCCATTTATTACGGACCACGAATGTTTTCTTTTAGCCAGCGTATCTTTATCATTTACAAGTGATAGGTGGTTTGTTGTTCGGTTTACTATTTTTTTAAAGGATCCATAATTTATCACATAATTCCAGATTGGCATTAGTGCAAACTCTTCTAATGCATCCTTGAGAATTCCATGCAACTGATCTTGTGTTCTTATTTATTTCTTGACAAAGTAGCTGAGATATATGATTGTCATGGTCATTTTTGATCCTATACCACATTTTGATAAATTGGCCTTTTCTTGCAAGAACTTGATTATTTAACCCGAACTCCAGTCTAATTTGTGCTGGGGAGGCATTCTTTGGGAGGTAGAAGAGAGTTTTATATGTTTTGGAAAAGACCTTGTTTATCAATTCTGCATCCGTTCCCATTAATGCTTCACTACCATATGTTATTGTTGGGAGCAGTTTAGCCCCTATAATTTTCAAAAGTGGCCGATAGGTCAGATTTCCGAGTGATTTCTGTGCTATCTTGAATGCTGCAGTTAGTGAGTTAGCTTTTCTTTGTATGTCCAGTTTTTGTAGTTGATAGTTTCCTTTCTGGTCAAAAAGTACACCCAAATACTTGTACACTTCAATTTGTTCCAGTTGGGTGTTTTCCATATACCATTTATTTTTTTGTCTCAGTTTTATGTTCCTGGTGACAACCATAATTTTTGTTTTGGTTTCATTTATCACCATTCCATTTTCCTTAGCATACAAAGCCGTTCTGTTAATTAAGCGCCGAAGACCGATTCTAGTGCGGCTTAGAAGGATGGCGTCATCTGCATACATTAAGTTAGATATCATTTTATCCTCTAACTTCGGGGGATGTGCATTAAGTTCGTCAAGGTTCCCTGATAGATCTCCTAGGAATAGATTAAAAAGGAGTGGGGCCAACACACATCCCTGCTTTAGCCCTTCTGTTGCTGGAATCTCTTTTGTTAATGATCGGCCATCCCCCATCCTTACTCTTACCCAGGTTTTACTGTGTAACAATTTAATCAGTCTTAATAGTTCAATTGGAATGTCTTTTTCAATAAGTTTTTTTCCACAATAGGTTCCTTTGCACGCAGTCAAACGCAGATTTAAAATCTACAAAGCACAGATACAAGGGCTGTTTTACTCTGAGTGATTTTTCAATTATTAGTGATAATGCCATGATATTTGTCGTTGTTCCAAGCCCCTTAATAAAACCAGTTTGATTTAATGGTAAGATCTTGTTTTCTGTTACCCATTCATTTAATTTAGTTAGTAGTACTCCTGCAAACAGCTTGGCATCTGTATCTTGTAAAGTGATGAGTCTGTAATTCTCCGCAAGTGCCCACTTGCCTTTCTTGAATATGGGGGAAATTAGCGATCCTCGCCAAGACTCAGGAATGATGCCTGTTTCTGTAACTTCTTTGAATACCTTTTCTAAATAGCTAGACCAAAAGTCCGGGTTTTCTTTAAAGAGGGCAAATGGTATCCCATTGGGGCCTGGTGCACCATCTTTTTGCTTCTTTATTAGTTTTGCTATTTGTTCTTTTGATATTATGTATCTCATCACTTATTGTAGAGTTCTCTTGTATGTTCACAACGATTTTTGTTGCTCCCTTACTGTTTAGATGTTTTTCAAGAAAAGTAGCCCATTCTTGCTCAGTTAAAGTTGATGAAACTACCAATTTGTTCGGCCGTACCAATATTTATAATTTTCCAAAATTCTCTTGCGTTTGGTTGTTTGCTAGCATGAAATAACTTGGACCACATTTCCTGTTTGGCTTGGTATTTCTAGCTAGATACCACACTTCACAGGAATCTTGTAGCCCATTGGCTAGTGACTGCAAACTCTTACAGGTTATATCTGGAGGAATATTACTTTTTCATTTTACTGTCATTTCGGATATATGAGGCTCCTCTTGGTGATTACATTAGCAAAAGGTCTTTAATTGACGTAGGAAGGATCCTATAACTGTCCTTGAGGACCGGTTAATTTGAAATTATATTTGAGACCTGAGGAAGTCATTTGGCATATATTAATGTCTGACGAAACACGTGTTGGCTACAGTTTGTAACTGATGAACATTGTGATTTGATATCTGGAATAATGTTGCTTTACAACTGAAGATGACTTTGATTTGAGTTTATGAACAACAATGAAATAAAAACGCATTGGATGTCAATGGAGAAATGAGGAGAATCCGGATACAAAATTCTTTTGGACCGGTTGCAGGAATGGTTCGACAAGTGAACACTTGATGGACTAATGAACTAATGGAATGAGTGACGAATTGGTGCTATAAGGAATGAACTGATATATAGTCGCATTATTTCTTTTACCTTTCCATACAATAACTGTATTACTGATTATTAATATTTAATCGTACTGGTATTAGAGTGCTTGGGGAGGAATCGTTTGATTTTGAATATCTACTCCTTGGATACTGTGGGGTTGCCTGGCAACCAACCTCTTTCCTTTCCTTTTTAGAGCACCACTAAATATTGCTTTTTGTGTGCTTTACCTTGATTACAGTAGTGCACCCTACCAAAACCTGGTTGCCAGGATCTTATGATCCATTGTTGGAACATAGACAGGTTGGAGTCTGGGACAATGAGGGGTAAACACTGGCCTAACCAGTTTTCCCATGGGTGTAGAGCCCACAGGTATCTTCACTCCTAAGACAGGTTACCGAGCTCTTGCGGACGATTGGGGGGGGGGGGGGGATGTGCAATTATGAGTCAGCAGAATGGACCCTTCTGGTATAGCTAGATACCACACTTCACAGGAACCTTGAGCCCATTGGCTAGTGACCTCAAACTCTCCAGAGGGCACTTTCTGGGCCCAATAAGGGCACCCCTAGCACCCAGAACTCAGATCTCGCTTGAATGGAAGAGGACCAAAGGAGGGCTACCCTGCTGACCATGGTACCGGGGAAGAGGTTGCACCAAAGTTGGACTGCACCTTCTGGTCCTTGGGGCTAGCGAAGGAAAGGACTGTGCCTGCTTTCCTGCTCCTGGAGAGGCATCCCCAAGCCCAGCTTGAAGCAGCAACTCCAAGAGTCAGTTGGCTGTCTTTCTGTTCACAGCACAGGGCCACTAAAGCAGAATTAACACAGAAAAAGGTTGCTGGGGAGAGTTGGTTGCCTAAATCACCACTGTGCTGCCTAAGAGACCAGAACCAGATGCTCAAAAGTTGCACCAGAGTCTGCTAGTACTGGGAGAGACATCGGAGTACAGCTTGTTCGCCCAGGAGAGTTTTTTTTGGTTGTTTTTTTTTGTTATATATAGCGCGAACTAGACCCGAACCGAATCGGGTATCAGCGCGCTTTACATAGCACCAGTTACGTTACATGAGGACACGCATTCATTTTAGGCATGGGGAGATTAAGTGATTTGCCCA
This sequence comes from Lissotriton helveticus, assembly GCF_964261635.1. NCBI lineage: Eukaryota > Metazoa > Chordata > Amphibia > Caudata > Salamandridae > Lissotriton > Lissotriton helveticus. The sequence continues at coordinate 484,431,292 of NC_136057.1, read as the reverse complement.
GAATCACAGGAGTTTTTTGGCGTCGTTACCGAGACTCGAACCCAACTCCCCAGGTCCGAGGTAGAGCGCCCTGGCCGTTAGGCCAACTCCTCTCCCCAAGTTGTGAGTGAGTTATCATTTGAACAAGGAAACTGCTGTGCTGGGCAACTGGACTTCTCACCTGAAGAAGACTTCTTGGGACATCTACTCCCGTGGCCAGAATCAGTCTGAGAAGGGTTTCACCATCTTGTTTTTGTTGAAATAAGGACTTCTAGGTCAGGGTTATACCCACTCCACAGGAAGTAGTCCTGTAAAGGGCGTAGTCACCCTGGTGGTGGATAGCCCATTGACTACTCCACGTACTCCCCTAAACACCTCTAAATTGAGTCTTTAGTGATCCTTCCCCACCTCCCAACCCTAGATTTGTAGATGCAAATCCTTGGGAACTAAAGAAGGGCAAAAAGACAACCCCACGAGAAGCAAGGACCTGCACAGAACCTGGAACCAAACCCTGCCTTGCTACTTTCTCCTTAATAATTGCAAAAACCCTACTTATCCTGTGGCTGTGCATCCTCCCCTACACTTGGAGGACTGTCTAGCACTTCGACAGCCTGCTGCTATCTCCCTTTGGGTGGAGTCATCCCTCGGCAGCTGCAGGCACTGACAGCATCTGCCCGGTTCAGTGTGTTGCTGGCTGTTGAGCCTACTGAGGAAGCCCACTGAGGGAGCTCCACTTTAGGAGGAGGTCTCTGTGGCTCTAGGAGATCAGCGCAGTCTCTCAGCTGAGTTTCGAGATTCTAGACCCTCCAGAAGCCCCCCAACGCCAATACCCTAAGTGCCAGGGCACTTGCACCATCCAAGGCATGTTTCGCGTTCAGCCCGGACCCCCACCGACTTGGAAGCCTTTCTGCATTTCTAGGGACATAGGAACAAACTAGTCCTGCGACCAGAGTGGCTTTGCTAGTTCTATTTCTCCTCTGCAGGTATACAGATACACCGGGAGAGCCTCAAACTCAAGTGGACAGCCATCCAAGACCCTCCGCACCCAAGCTCCCCAGCCCAGGTCTTTGACTTCTGACTGCTTCCCCTTGGCCTAGTGGTCCCCACGACCTTGAGCCCCCCTTTGGGTTTATCCGGACTTGCCCTAAGTCCCCTGTTGCAGCCTTTGTTTCAGGTCCCATGGACTTAAACGGTGTAGTGCTCCAAACTACCATACTGACCAGCACTTCTGCACCCGGACACCCCAGGGCAGGTAAAGTGAAACTGCTGGTGGTACTTTGGACCTTCCCCCCAGCACCTCAAATTACAAATCACACCTTTGAACTCCGCCTGCTAGTACCTGTCTGTTATGTGAGTTTTTACCCATGCCTCAAACTCTTTATTTGTGATATTTTTCTATTTGCTAATAAAAACGATCTTCACTTGTGCTTAAGTGATTCTGAAGAACTTTGTGTCTACATTTTTTCTATTGTTAATATACATCTTAAAAGGGGCTTACATCCCTCCCCCTCATTTTCCATTGGTTCTTGTGCCTGCCACTTACTTTCACTCTATTTCTGTTGGTTGTCATGTATGTTCCTGTATTTACCAATGCTTGTTCCCCATGTTCATCTCTTATTGTTTTCCTCAGCCAAAATACTGTTAACATCCTCTTAGGTGGAACTTTTTATTCATTGTTTTACCTCTTTCTGATTTTTGGCTTGCAAAATATTTGAAATTAAATAATCAGATTTATATAGGCCAATTTATCACCCCTTGTTTGCCCAGGGTCACGGGATGCTGCGCTGCCGAGTATCAAACCAGGTTCCCAAGCTCTTGAGTCAGCAGCTTTGGCTGTTGCGCCACATCCTCTCCTGTGTTTTTTTTTTGTAATATGGGCATTGTTCAACACCATATTCCTGTGGAGTCACCCGCATCTCCCTCGTAAACAAACCAGTTTACTTCATTTTATTTCTGTTGCTATTCTTGCCACTCACTAGCAGTGTTGCCCTCCAGAGACCTGGGCAAGTTAGAGGTAGCGTCCAGTGCACTCAAGAAGAGCAACCTGGTGCTCAGACTCCGTAGGCATTAGTCCCTTCTGCCTGTAACCTTGTTCACTCACATCTTTACCCGCAATGCCGGCATCAGCATACTTTTTGCAGACATGACAGCGCCAACTAACTTGTGCATACACATCTAGGGCCAAAAGCACTCAATGGCACACATTTGAGAAGAGGGTGTGGCTTAACAGCGAGGGTGGCTGACTTTGAACCTGGAAAAACGTGTTATTCATTTTGAGTCACATTTATAGCAAGTTAACAGATGTTCTGTTCCATATCACAGGCCCACCCTCTTTAACCTCACCAAATTGGTTCTTTACTTTGTTTTAATTGTAATATTTCAATTGCATTATAATTATTTTAATTTGAGTTTGCATGTCTTAACTCGATTTTTAATAACTGTTGATATAATGTTACCTTCATAGTCTGTCGACAATGGATTTGAATGTATTTAGTTGTATCTATCATCTGCTATATTAGACTGGTGTATTGTTTCGTCCTTAGTTATGTGACATAATGAAGCATGTCTTGAACTTTTCATGATTTTCGTAGACTTGCTACTTGTCCTCTGCCACCCATATACTCGCCTTTTCACATCGGTCGAGAATTGAAATGCATGATGATGCAAATCCAAGCTGTCAATTTCACTCAGTTTGCCCCGGCTCACCATTTTTTTTTAGCTTTTCTACAACTGTATTGCCTACTTTTAAATGAGTACATTGAAAAGGGGTCTGAATTAGCTGTGGTTCCCTGCTTAAATAGATGGCAATTTAATTCAACGTTGAAATGTCATTGTTGTGAACTAGCATAGCAAGTCTTGGCAGCGACGCATGGATTGTTTTTTTTATTTAATTTTTTTCAAATCTTCTCTTTCCGTGATGGTCACAGAAGTATGCTTAAGATTGTTTTAGTGCATTGTCATTTTACTTTAAAACTCTTCTTCTGTGTTTTCTTTGGTTTTTTTTTTTAACAGAAGTAGACAACAAACTGTCATGCTGTTAAACTATAGAGATCATATTCTAGGGTTGGCTTAGGTCTTGACTGCTGCCAGCCTTTACAGAGACCTGTTTGAAAAAACCTTTTTCTGCAGATCTCGCCCGTACATGCCACAGCTTCAATCAGGTAGGAGCTTCATTATTCATAGACTATGGATGCTTTGCCAGTGTCTTTCAAACAAGGTACGCGGGACCGTAGGGTTGTAGTGTCCTAAAGTTCAGGCTGTTGGTTTTGGGGAATCCGGTCTGTGCTGTCATTTCTGCGGTTGCGACTATTTCTGGTAAAAACTATTTATCCTGCTCACCAAGCTAAAAACTTACAACAGCAATTTTTTTTAATCAAATAGGCGAAACCTAATGCTTTTACCAAAGCTTGATATCTATTGGTCTTGGATTTCTTATTGAGTATTTGAACCATTTATTGACTGTGCACCACAAATGCTTAGCACTCCTAAACATCTGAAAGAAACAGGTTCGTGTTAGATTCATTACCTTAGAATGTCCCAAGGCGTCAGACTGGATCTGGAAAGTTTTCGTCAGCAGAACCCCTGCGCGTCGCTTGGCGTCGTCTACGGCTCCTCGTCGGCGTCGTGATTGCCGGGATGACGTCGTCGGAGTACTTAGACGCCCCCTTCGTGCGCTGATGTCAGTTCTTCTTTTTTCCGCGCCAGCAAGCGCAGATCCGGGAAGAGCAGTACTCCAGTCAATTTTTGACTACGTTTTTGATCTCTTTTGATCACTTTTCGACTCGCAGTGCCGCTAGGGGTGCCTGGTTTTAAACTTTGCGAGGACTGTCACCGCTTGATGTCGGTGACAGACCCCCACCGTCGGTGCCTTTATTGCTTCGGGCCGACCATGATGACAAATTGTGCCCCGACTGCTGGGCCTTGACCTCTAAGGCTACACTGGAGCGGTCCCGTAAGCTGCTCGAGCTCCGGCTGTCTGCTACGGCTGGGGGTTCGAGAGACACCGCTCATGCGCCACGTCCGGTTCCATACTCGCCGGTCCCTGGGCTGCACACGACACCGGAGGAGGTCAGCGCGTTTCTCTCGACCATGAGGTCATGCTTTCTTGATTCAGAACCTGCTAAGGCGCCTTTGGGTCCGACTGGGAGCCCTAGCGGGCCGGTTGCTCTGGTCCCGGCGCAGTCGGGTGCTTCGGCCTCGGCGCTGTTGACTACTCTGGTCCTGACGCCGCAGGGCTCTGCAGGATCCAGGCCTGGATCTGGCTGTCGCAAGTCGACCGCACGACTCCTCCGCTGGTGCCGACCCTCCATCTCCAGACGACGTCGACCCCAGTTTCAGTCCGGGTCCGGCATCGGACCGGCGCCGCTCGGCGCAGTCTCCGGCACCGATGGATGAGGCCTTCACCCTCGACCCAGCTCCATCATTTTTGCCTGATTATCAGGAGATGGATGACTAGGAGGACTGGGAGGGGTCTAAGGACCCTCTGGCACTGCAGTGCCAGTTGAGTCAGGACTAGGCAGAAGAGCTAAGGGAGGCCAGTGGTCTGGACACTTCGCCCGACACTGGATTTGTCTCTCCTGCCTCCGTGGCTTCGGAGGAGGGGGGCTGCTTACAGCGTGGTGTTGAACAGGGCGGCCAAGGCCTTTGCTATTGAGCTCCCTGTTGCGGCTGTGAGGACTACCCTCCTCACTTAGGTGCTCAAACTGCAGGCAAGCTCCTCGGAGCCTCTACTGCAGTTTAACGAAGCCCTCACTGACGTTCTGTTGGTCACCTTGTCCAAGCCCTCCACAGGCCTTCCTGTGGATTGGAACGTGGCCTGGCGCCACCGCCTGGCTCCGGGCGACCCTAGCTTTCAGTCCGTGCACCCCACCCCCGAGAGGCTGGTGATCCAGGCCTCTACGTCCCAGACCGCATTCCCGACTTCTCCGGATCAGGAATTCTCCGGATCAGGAATCCAAAAGGCATGATCAATTTGGTAAGAAACAGTTCTCCTCTCTGAGTTTGGGGCTGCGGTCTGTTAACACCTCCTGCCTTATGTGCCGTTACACCCACTCTCTGTGGGATACGGTTGCGGACGTGCTGCCACAGTGTTCGGGGGAGGCCCAGGCAAAGCTCACCTAAACCCTAGCGGAAGGGCGGTGAGAGAAGTTGGCCTGATGTGCAGTGTTCACTATTCTAGTGATCACTATATATCAGTCCAAACAACCCTTATTGATGATTGGTTGTAAGTCAACCTTATAGACCAGCTATCCTAGTAGCATGGATACGATCAGTCTAAGGCTAAGACTCTAGAGGGCGTGTTAAGCCAGCTGTTTTACCATCACATTACCCCTTGAACACCCAGTGAAAGGACACCACACAAGTGTTATGAAAATAAACAATGTATTTATTAGAATCACAACAACCCTGTACTCTTTATGAGGACAGGGTGCTAGGCACACAACAAAACTCTTACGAAAATACTTAAGTTAGCACGGTATACACAAATGCCCGAGGGGCACGAAAAACCATATACTCTAAAAGTGGAATGCGAAATTACTAGCAGGTTAGTACAGTACTAGTAGGCGTTGGAATCGCTAGGACTTGACTAGGGAATCGTTAGATTACTTCTAGGAGACCTAGGGGACTCGGGTGCAGAGTGTGCACTCTCACGCGGGATGCGGGACAAAGTCTATGGAAGCTAGTAAAGTTAAAGTTAGTGTTCACGGGCGAACCCGACCTGGTAGGGAGAAAACGACAGTGGATCCTGACCCTTGGATAGTGAGGCTATGCTGGGACACCGAAGTGCCGAAGTTACCTAGCCCAGGGGCTGCAGCTGCATAGGTCTCAAAAGACGTCGGGAATCCTCGGTGCCGGACCAGGAGCATGGAAGAAAGATGCTGGCAGGCGACCAGTGAAGATTGTTCGAGTTGATCCAAGCCTGGATCTGGAAGAAGGATGACACCTGAAAGCAGAGGGGACCAAGTTCGTGACTACTAGCCAGTAGTCAGTGGGCACCAGGAGGGCACCGGATGGTAGTCACCTCGACTAGGTGAGTGGGCGACGCTGGCTCTGCAGATCTCACGGACCAGGAGGCGTTGTCGGCGACCAGGATGGAGAGGCGAGCTGTCCCACGATGGATGAAGCTGTCGGCGTCTAAGTTACCCAGGATTGGGCAACAAGCCTTGGCTAATTCAAGCCCACGCGGTGGACTCAAAATGGCGTCTTGAGTGGACCAGGAGGGTCCGGGGTGCTCCTCTTCGGGAGGGGAGCAAGAGCCAGTCTGGAGCAACCAGACCAGCAGCAGTGATGTCGTCGGGTGTCGTTCAGAAGGCCACAAGCCAGCGGGCTAGTAGCCAAACAACGCCGTGAGCAGCAGAAAGCAGAAGGGCCCCACGCCGATCGTGGAGATGCTGGGGGGCTGCTCTTCGGTGCTGGAGCTGCTCAGGGTCGGGGCTTCTCTTACCCCAAAGCACTCAGTCGAGGGTCACTCGGGAGTCGTGCTGGGCAAGCGTCGTGCAGTCTTGAAGATGGCCGGTCCCTCGAGGTCTCGTCACACCCACGAATCTCAGCGTGACTGATGATGTAGTTAGAGGTCAGAGGTGCCAGGGAAGCCGGTTCTCGTCGAGCTGGGCAGTCTTGATCCGGAGGAGAGACTGGCAACAAACCGCGATGCTTGGTTGGTGCCTGCTGCTGCAGGGTGACTACTCCTTAGTCACAAGGCAGAATCTTGGGAAGAAGTCTTGAGTTCCTTTCGTGGAAAGTAGTTTCAGGATTCAAAGATGATCTGATCTGGAAGGGGGCCAGTCCCTACCTTTATCTGGGAAAAGGGGGCTGGCACGCGACTAAGTCCTGCCCTATGGGTGGGACCAGGAGGGGGGTGGTTACACCCCTCTCCTTTGGCGGGCTTTCCCCAGGCCAGGGGCTGGAGTGCCCCTGGAACTGGTTTCAGCCGGCCTATGCACAGTGAGCACCGGGGTGCCACTTGCAGTCACCTTCCTCTGTAGCCCTGCCTACCTGGAATACACAAAACCCTGTCTGGGACGGTGCTGGCCCCGCCCCTGGCAGGAAACCCTTTGTCCTTGCCTCCTGCTCTGGGAGGACTCCCAGCAGCAGGAGGGCAGACTTGTGTCTCGGTGGCAGCATCCATTTTGTGGATGCTAAGGCTCTGTCTGACTTTAACCGGGGTTACAGGTTACATACATGTCGTGTCCCTCTAGAAGGGTGGAATGCTAACCCCGTCGCCAGAATTGGCGAGGGGTTAGTATTCCAATTCGTATGACACCTTACTCGACATGTTTTGAGAAAGCGATACCAGAGTTGGCATATAACCGCGAGGATTATAATGCACTTAAGAGTATATGGTATGCGATATCATGGAAACGGCTAAGGGATAGATCCCGAAAGCCGCAGACAGGCTCAGCTCATGCCAGAGCACCATCTCACACGATTCCAAGCACTCTGCCTTCAGGATTGTTAAGGCCTGCCATAGGAGTGACTGATAGGAGATCTGTGTGTCCATTTAGGTTTAGATATAGGTATACTATATCTATAGCAAGGGGTGATTACACCACCTTGCCCCAGCTGTCAAGCAGCCAGTTGTGTCAGTTTTGGATGGCCAGCCAGGGGTGGCATAATACATGCTTCAGCCCCTGGTAGGCCCTGGGTACACCTATGCCCTGGGTACCTAAGGTACACTGTACAGGGACTGATAAGGTGACTCAGTATCCAATTAGATATGTACCTAAGGTACATGGAATCCATTTTACAGAGAGAGCAGCAGGCCTGGGGTCCTGAATAGCAGGGCCCTAGGTCAACTAAGTCAGAAAACCAGCAAAACACCAGGCAAAAAGTTGGGGGCAACCATAGTCAGGGATCTACCTTCCTACAGGCGGGATGCAGCACTGTACTCCATTAGATGTGGACTTGACACCACAGACTCGCTGGGTAGCACGATTGCAACGACAGTGGCGGTTGGCCGCCACGCCTGGCTGAGGTCCGCCAACTTTTCGGGGGATGTTCAGGCCTCGCTCATGGACATGGCCTTCGATGGCCGTCGCCTTTTTGGCGACAAAGCGGACAGTGTGCTTGAACGTTTAAAGGACTCCAGGGCTACGGCCAAGTCCTTGGGCCTAGGCCAGAGCCAGCAAACTTCCGCTTTTCGCCCCTTTCGTAGCCAACGAAGGGGCACCCCCACACGTCCAGCCAGCCACAGGTCGCAGAACCAGTCTCAACGCGGTCACGTACGTGGTAACCGTTGTGGCGGTGCTGGGGGTCAACTGCAGGGTCAGCCCATATCCGCTCCCGCAGCATCTGCCTCTAAGCCTTCCTAGTCGGGCATTTCAGACCCATTCGATGCCAGTGGGGGGCAGGGTTCGCCATCACCTCCTCCACTTGCGCACCATCACGTCGGACAGGTGGGTGCTGCAAATCGTCCGAAAGGGCTACTCCCTCCCCTTGGAGGCGAACACTCCAGCCATGCCATGTCAGGGGATCACTTGAAACTTCTGCAGGAGGAGGTTTTGGCCCTCTTGGCCAAGGGGGCCATCGAGCGCGTTCCTGGGTCAGAAGTAGGACGTGGTTGCTATTCCCACTACTTTCTGGTATCCAAGAAGGGGAAAGGAGGCCTACACCCTATCTTGGACCTACGCAGCGTCAACGTTTTCCTCCGGAAGGAGAAGTTCAAGATGCTGACTTTGGCTCAGGTCCTGGCTGCCCTGGACCCAGGAGACTGTATGGTAGCGTTGGACTTGCAGGATGCGTATTTCCACATCCCCGTCCTGGAGGCCCACCGGCGCTACCTGCGGTTCACGGTAGGCCATGACCACTTTCAGTTTACTGTGCTCCCCTTCGGCCTTACCAGCGCCCCTCGGGTGTTCACGAAAGTGATGGCGGTGGTCGCAGCTCATCTGCGCAGATCAGGGGTTTCAGTCTTTCCCTATCTGGACAACTGGTTGTTGAAGGCGGGCTCACCCCAGACAGTCGTCTCACACCTCCAGACTACGGCCGACCTCCTGCACTCGCTGGGGTTCTCCATCAACATGCCGAAGTCACACTTGTGCCCCTCTCAGAAGCTCCTTTTCATCGGAGCGGTTCTGGACTCGGCGCAGTTTTGAGTTTTCCCCCCCCGAAACAATGGGTTCGGGATATTCAGGCTCTGATTCCGATCTTTCAGCCTTTATCCCAAGTTTCGGACAAGTTGACGCTGCGGCTCCAGGGGCTGATGGCCTCCTGCATCCTTCTGGTGCATCACACCAGGTGGCTGATGTGGGCTCTGCAGTGGGACCTGAAGTTTCAGTGGGAACAGCATCAGGGCAACCTGTCCGACCACGTCCTGATCTCGGAGGGCACTGCCAGTCAGTTGCAGTGGTGGCTCACGAACCGCGATTGGGTCCGCGGCAGATCTCTCTCCCTTCCCCAATCGGAGCACACAGTGGTGACGGATGCGTCCCTCCTGGGATGGGGGTGGCACATGGGGGAGAGGGAGATCAGAGGGCGTTGTGTCTCCGGCAGAGTCCCGGCTCCATATCAACCTTCTGGAGCTGCGGGCGATCAGACTTGCACTGAAGACATTCCTTCCCTCTGTCCGGGGAAGCGTAGTGCAGGTGTTCACGGACAACACCACCGCCAAGTGGTGCTGCAACAAACAGGGCGGGGTGGGGTCGTGGACCCTTTGCCAGGAGGCTCTGCGCCTCTGGCAATGGCCGGAACACCTGGGCGTCACCTTGGTGGTTCAACACCTGGCAGGTTCCCTGAACGCCAGGGCGGACGAACTCAGCCGCTGGTGCATGATGGATCATGAATGGCATCTGAACTCGGACGTGGCGCAAGGCCTCTTTCTGCAGTGGGGAGAGCCTTGGTTAGATCTATTCGCCACCGAAGAGAACGTGCAATGTCATCAGTTCTGCGCGTTGGAATTTCCAAGGCGCCACTCGCTCGCCGACGCTTTTCGTCGCGAGTGGGGCTGCGGTCTGTTGTACCCCTTTCTGCCTATACCACTTCTGCCCAGAGTGCTGTAGATCAGGCGAGACCGGGCCCAAGTCATCCTTGTGGCTCCGGACTGGGCACGAAGATACTGGTATCCTGAGCTACTCAGCATGTCTGTCGATCCCCCGATTCATCTGCCTCTTCAGGAGGACCTTCTGTCGCAGCAGCAGGGGATGGTTCTCCACCCAAACCGGTCCAGTCTCCACCTACATGCGTGGAGATTGAGCGGCGGCAGTTGAGGCCATTTGACTTGCCTCCTGAAGTTTGCGATGTGATTGTCAGCCAGGCGTCCCTCCAAAAACACGGTATACACCTGCAGGTGGAACAAATTTGTGGCATGGTGCACAGCAAAGGCTGTGGATCCACTCTCTGCCCCCCTTTCAGAGGGTCTCTTCTTCCTTCTTTCTCTTGCCCAGCAGGGCTCTACTCTGGGCACTATCAAGGGCTACCTCTTGACCATTTCAGCCTTCTTAAGGCTTCCTTATCAGCCTTCTCTTTTCAAGTCCCCTGTTTTAAATAGATACTTGAAAGGCGTCACACACATGTTTCCTCCTGTTCCCTTCGTGATGCCTCAGTGGGACTTGAATCTTGTTCGAACATATCTGATGTGTGCTCCCTTTGAGCCACTTCATAACTGTCATCTTCGTCTTCTGACTCTTAAAACTGCATTCCTGGTTGCCATCACCGCTGCCAGGAGAGAGTAAGTGAGCTCCAGGCTCTATCTTCAAAACCTCCTTTCCTCTCTGTCCATCCGGACAAAGTTGTTCTGTGGACTCGTCCTTCTTTCCTGCCCAAGGTAGTCACGGCCTTTCACATCGGGCAGTCCATCACCTTGCCCACCTTCTTTTCACCTCCACTTCCCTCGAAAGAGGAAGAGAGGCTCCACCGTTTGGACCCGAGATGTGCGCTCTCCTTCAATCTAGATCGCACACGCCAGTTCCGGGTGTACGACCAGCTCTTTGTTGGTGACATGGGCGCTAAGAAGGGATGGGCGGTGCACAAACGGACCATCTCTCGGTGGGTCATCTTGTGCATCCGGGTTTGCTACTCCTTGGCTAAGAAGGAGCCTCCAATTGGGCTGCGGGCTCATTCCACTCGGGCCTTGGCAGCCCTGGGTCTGGGAGTCCCCTTGCAGGACATCTGCCAGGCAGCTAAGTGGGCCTCGCTGCACACGTTTGCTAGACACTACTGCCTGGACAGCCAAGTCCGGAGAGATGGCTTTTTCCGTTCTTCAGGACTTTCTGGTGTGATCTTGGTTCGCAGACCAACCACTGGGGTTGGTATTGCTGGGGTATCTATTCTAAGGTTAGGAATCTAACACTAACCTATTTCTTTCAGATGCACAAGTTACTTACCTTCGGTAATGATATATCTGTAAGACAGTAGTTAGTGTTAGATTCCTTACCTCCCCACCCATCCTCCCCGTTCTACGGACCGATATCTAGGGTTAAGGACATCCCTTTCAGGGCCCTAGTTTCATGGCACCAGTGTCGGTTTCTATCATGGCTCTGTGTTCCTGGCGCGGAAAGCTATGTACAGAACTGACGTCAGCGCGAGAGGGCCGCGTCTAAGTACTCAGACGTCATCACGACGACGGACACGGAGCTGCAGACCTCGCCTAGCGACGCGCAGGGGTACTGCTGACAAACTTTCCTGATCCAGTCTGACACCTGGGGATATTCTAAGATAAGGAATCTAACACTAACTACTGTTTCTTACACTTGTGCTGCTCGACCACACTACCACAAGTAGAGCTATTGTGAACATTAAAGTACGGCCTGTAAACCAAAAAGGGTCATCCAGACTTATTGCATGGTGTGCCCTTACGTAGGGATCACTACATAAGTCTGCATCCGACAATGGTGGTTCAGCAGTGGGATTTCAGAATTTCATATGCTGCCACTTAGTCAATAGGTGTGTTACTAAGAAATCCACAATTAACTTGTCCAAAATGATTTAGAAAATGGACGATTTTTTAATTTTTATACATTTTCTATTTAGAACGGTCAGGGCCTTGTATTAACCCCACTATGCAATGGAACTTACTGGTCAGCTAGGTTTAACAATTTTCTAGAATTTTGCTTGATGTTCTAAAAAGATTACAATTGTTCTAAAAGTGTCTGGCTAGGTAATACAATGTTGGAACTCAACCTGACCCCATATCTGCAGCTTAAGATGCCACAGTTAACGACCCTCTGTGAGGCTTATAACATTGCTACTGACTCAGACCATTCAAAAATCAAGCCTCCAGGAGGCCCAAGCAGAATTTGATGCAGCCCAGTTGACAAAGGGTCCTGCCACCTCTGAGGAGGATGACTGTTGCCAGGGGACTGTAGTCCACAACCCAGGGGACAGCCCCCCTAACTTAACAAGAGAAGGTGAGGACCAAAACCACTACCTATCTCTAGACTTCGAGTGCTTCCTGGGGTAGGTCAGTGTAAAAAGCTTGCTTTCTATGTAGTATACTAAAATGAGGTACACTATGCAGTAAGTCCAGACGACCCTTGTTTGTTTACAGGGCTTAAATTAAAAATCACAAATGCTCTTTGTGGTAGTGTGGGCAAGCAGTTTAGGCATATCAGAAAGAAGTGTTAAACATTTGTTGTACACGCAGTCAATAAATGAGACACACACTTGAGGAAACTAGAGACCAATTAAAAAAAATAACTTCATTGTATGGAGTTTAGACACCAAGATCATTGGAATCGGGTAAGTACTTGAGATGTTATAGATTTTTACAGGTAAAACAGTAGAAAATCACAGCTGCCAGATTAAGGCATAAGCTGTGAACGTGGTAATGATATCTTATGGGAGAAACATTCACTGCATAGGTGCATTTACAAATAATTCTCAGGGTTACTCGCCTGGACTTTGGGCAAAGGTCCAAACAAACACTAGTGGTTCGGATTTACCTCCCCTAGTGTCTGTGTGCAGAGGTTTTGGGTCGCGATGGTATCCTCGAACGCTACCTGTTAAAGTCTATGGGGAAATACCTGTGGATAAAAGGCTGCAAGCCAGGACTTGGGGATAAGTCTGCCAGAACCAAACTGTGGGCTCGGCTCTTGAGTCCCATGAGCAGGGACACCTTTGGTTGGTTCTGGCTCTAGCAGTGAGGGCTCTGGTCCAGAGAGGTTTTATCAACAAGTTCTGCATAGGGATGAATTGTATCCCATTCTGGTTGCATACTAAAGGTTGTTCCATTCATGATAGTCTACTACTACCAATTTTAAACTTCTATCAATTTGAACAAAAGATTGACCAGTTAGTATTGCTTTTTTTAGCTCAGGACTGTTATCATACGTTATCCGGAGACAAATTTGACTGTTTTTTAATTACCGTGCTAGATTTACAGATTTCTCTATCACTATTGAGCCCTGATGAAGTTCCAAGAACTTTTGAGTTTTGAGGAACGAAACGCGTTGGCTGTCTTTGTGCCACTGTATCGAATCTGGGAAAAAAAGACGAAAAGAAAGAAAATATTTTGGACTCTTCATTATATTTAGTGCACCTCCATTTGTTTAAATCGTTTGGAGAATCTGTGATCAGAGGCACAAAAAGGTGACCGGTGCCGGAGTATTGTGCACAACCAACCTGATAAGACAGCAGAGAAAGTGTAGTGCAAACCTATTGGTCTGTGACCTTGTATCTAATTGGCTTATTGACACTTAACAAGCCTTGGCTGCTGCAGGGGCTCCGGTACCCAGAGTATAGGTGCTGCAAGGATCCTGGAGGATATAGCAGCTTAAGACTCGCTGAGGGAGTGGGGCTGAGTTCTGGAAGCCTAAAAGCCCTTCTCCTGCAGGGCTGCTTCCTCTCTGGACCTGGTGGTCAGCAGAACACTGTACCAGGCAGATGCGGTCAGTGCCTGCAGACTGCTAAGAAGTGGCTCCTCCACTTAAAGGGAGATGCTGACTGGTGAAGTGCCGGAAGCCCTCCAAGGTTGGATGAGTCAGGTCTTTGCATTTGTCAGGACAGCAGCAGTCAGGGTTTGGTGCAAATTCCGGGGCTAGGCCACAGTTCTTGCGTTTTCGGCTCTTCTTGGTCCTCCTTCTGTTCCCAAAAGACAAATCTGAGTTCCTGGTGTCAGGGTGCCCACTGAAATGCAGAATTAAGGGGAGTTAAGGGAGGTGTAAGGTAGCAGCCAATGGGCTATTTCACCCCCTAAATGGCCACTTCCTGGAGAGAGTTGGCCTAATTCTGACCCATTGTTCTTAGTGCCACTAAAAACAAGATGTTGGAACCATTCTTTCGTTGTTCACTTAAGGCAGCCTTCCTTAATATTGTGGCTAGCCTGAGAGTGGACATTCCTTCTGATAAGGTAATTTTACCTCCCTTTCTGGTGCTAAATGGGCCTCGGGGCAGGAGGTGTATCTCCCAGTTCTGGGGAAAGCCGGGGTCGATTATCAAAGGCGGTAGAGGCGTTGAAGTCTGGCCTTGATATGCTAAAACACTAGCCATCCTGCCGGAGGGAGTGTGAACACCTTCCTCTGGAGCTGGCATGGTTTCTGAACTCAGAGCGCTGGCTCTAGCCTACAGGGAGTCAAACTTGTCTATGGTGGCAGGCTGGACGATAGAAGTCTGCCAGCACACTAAGACTAGTAGGATTCAGGGGACACCTCTAAGGTGCTCCCTATGTGCATATCAGGACAAATCCGGTATTGGCATCAGTATGGACTTGTCAATACAAGGTGCTTGATATTAAACACCATTATTATCAGTGAAGCCATTATATAGATTGGTAACTCGTAATGACCATTGTCCTGTACATATACTTAAAATTGCTTTCTGAACACTTGCAATGGCGCGGCAATGGAATCAGATATCACAGGGGCTTATCTGCATCAGCAGATATGTTCTCACTTATAATATAATGTACCCCGCCTTAGGTCTCTTAGACCTGCTGTAGGGCTGACTTACATATAGTAAATGCAGTGTGCATGTCGGGGAGGCTCCTCCACGTGGGCAGAGGAGCGGCGCCCCCACTGCTTTCTCGCAGTGCAAGAAGCAGAAACATAAAATGGTATTATAAATACCATTTTATGATTCTGCGTCTCGCACTGTGAGAAAGTAGAAGGGTTTGGTTACGGGTGGGTAGGTTGGCGGGTCTGCTGGAGGGGGTCCTCAAATGCTGTGGGCCCTGACTGTTTGGTCGGCCCTCTGGGGCCGACCAAACCAGTCATGCGCGTACTGTTTTCTCCATGTAGGCTGCATAAAATGGTACCCCGTAGACGCCTGGCTGGGCAACGTTTCTACCAATCACAATGCTGCCATTGCATCGCTGTGATTGGCTTAGTGGAGGAGAGGGATGCTGTCGGTTTCCTGTTCCTGCGTAGCAGGAAAGCAGGAGCAGACCCAGCAGTTAACACACGGGGCCTGGGAAAGGTAAGTTTTTTATATTTTTTTAACCCCCCGCTCCCTGTGCGAACCCCCCCCCCCCCCCCCCCCCTTCCCTCGCGAAGCTTCCCCTATCCAGTGTCCGCCTCCTACCCATGAACCATGCCGGCCGCAACTATTTCATGGGCATGGCACACGGAGTGATCGCACTAGATTTCCAGGTGAATGACTGTCTGATCGTAGGGAAAGGTTGTTCAGAAGCGGGACCGTCTCGCGGTGGATCGTTCTCTGCATTAAAATCTGCTACACATTGGTCAAGAAGCAGTCCTGCTCTTTCCACTAGAGCCAATGCTGGCGACCACTGCATTTGCATGCGGAGTCCCGGTCCTGGTCCAAGCAGCACCTTGAGCCTCTGCCCTCGTTTGCAAAACACTACTGCCTGGGCAGACAGGTCCATTGGGACGGGCACTTTGCCCATTTGGTCCTGCAGGGCATTTTAGTATGAAATTGTTTTGCAGACCCACCTCCTTGGAGGTATTGCTTGGGTATCTATTCTAATGTAAGCAATCTGCAGATAGAAGTCTATATCAGATGAACAAGTTACTAACCTGCAGATTTCTAGAGCTGGGCTGCTCCCTTATCAGGGCCGTAGTTTTACATACCAGGCTCCTTGCTCCTGTCATGGAAAGTTGCAAAATGAAATGGACGTTAGTGTGATAGGGTGATGCCTATATAGGTACTGCATTTGTCACTTCCAGCACGGACGACACCATGCGGAGACAGACTGTGCCCTCTACTGGGGCATAGAGATACTGCTCATGAAAAATGTCAGAATACAGCCTGACGCCTGGAGATAATTCTAAGGTGAGGAACCTGCAGCTAGTTGGAATCTCTACCAAATAAGGTGCTACTGAAGGTAAGTAACCTGTTCAACTAGCCCAATGTTTTGTGAACAAAGTTTGCAAGTGTCAAATTTGTTGAGCTTGCCAGTGCTTGTTTGTGGATGAGTGAAATACTTAGATTTACTGTACCTTTTAAATCATTTCAAGAATACTCCGGTGGATCTGCTTTGTTGTGGTGTCTAAAAATATATTGGAATACAGTCTAATTTTATGAATTGATGTAAGATTTCTTTGGTGTCTTGTCAATTTCTCCTTCAATTGTTTTGGTGCTGTTTAAATACGTTCCACTTGTTCCTTTGTGTAAGCCTTGCTGCTCAGAGCCACAGCTGCCCAGGATTGAGCTACGGGTTTGACAAACGAAACCCTACTTGATCCTAAAGGGGTTGGTAAGTGGATTGCTCAGCCACACCATATAATACATCTCATTACCTCAGAAGGATGATTCAGCGGGTTACAACTTGGGTTGTCACCTTCCAGTCACAAACTTTGATCTCTTGTGAGGTCAACTCATTCTTTCAATCTTCTGAGGCCTCTAAGCTGGTTACCATTAAACTTGAACAATAGATTAGAGTGTTAATTTAAATGTCAAGAACATTTAGTAAGACTCTTTTTAAAGTTAATAAACGTAAGTTTTTATTTATTTTAGTCTGTGGCAATCTGTTCATGGGAACAGTGGCGATGCAGTGGATGCATTTGAAACCGCTTTGGGAGCAGTGATGCAGCAAGATACACTCCACAATCTTTGGATGGAGTAAGTGTTTTCCTTAAAAGTTTTACTCTTAGCAGTCAGTTGTGGCACTCCAAATGAAGTATGCTTTAATGAGGTGTGTTTTTGTTTTTTCAGTTATCTTGTCTTCACCAATAGAAAATGTCTTGAGGCCAACAATAGACTTCAAGATTTCAAATGTTTTACAGACTTGGTCAACAGATGTTTGATAACTGTCCCTACAAGACAACCTATTCCTTTTAGTACTGCTGATTACTGGACCAACTATGAGTTTCATAATCGGGTATGACTTTTTCATGCAGCTTCTCTGCAAATACAGTTCTTGCCTCCTCACTTTATTTTGTTTTATTTAAATGATTGGATTTTTCTTAAATTATATGGTTTAGATGAAAATGTCACATTTTATTTTGATATGAATAGCATGTGCTTACCATTATACTGCAGAGTAGTTATTTATAAATTAGACCTTTTATTTTAGTGCCATTTTAATTAGTGTCTTCAAAAATTGGCAATTACAACATGTTTCTTTTGCAAAGAGCTGTTTTGCTGGCTGCCTATTTACCACTTTTATTTGTGCTCACTAGGCTTCGCCAGGACATTACAAAACACGTTGCTTTTGCTTACTGTTTGATTTGCAAGATTAGATCTGTTCATTAGATGTGTATTAGTAAAACTGTAAAGATCCAAAAGTTAGCATGAAAATGGTTGCTGCTAACAAAAATTAGATTCTGATAATTCTAACTGCAGATTCCTCACTTTTGGAATATCTCCCAGACGTCAGACTAGATCTGGAAAATGTTCATACCAGGTTTCCTGTGCACTTCCAGGAGGTGTGTGGCTCTGCGTTCACTTCGTTTTGGCCCAGAAGTAACTGAGTGGAGCCACGTATACGCAACACCCCTACATGCCGTTAGTTCCAATGTGCAGGGGAACGATGAACCCTTTTACAACCTACAGGATTCAAACCATTCTATGACTGTCGTGAATAGATGTCAGTGGCAAATCTGCACGAGGTGTGCCTCTGGTTTTTGCGGGCCTGAATCCAAGTCATGTGGGAAGAGTGCGTACCCCCATGCACCCAAAGTCACATCTCGACAGTGAAACGATACTATGTCACCCAACATCACATGAAGCCACTCCAGTCCCACTCCCACTCTTGACCATATCCCGTGGCAGGTCCTCATTGCAGCCGAGATCATCCAGTAAGTTAATAAAGTCGAAACAGAAACCCAAGATGGTGTAGTGAGGCCTGACCCCATCCTGCCATTCTACCTAAAAAATTGAGACCGTAAAGGCGCCACTCTAGATTGCTCCTGATCTGATTGATGACCCAATTCACAGGTGATCCTGACACACCCAAAGTTCCCTGTGCCATCAGTGACTATGCTGCAGGTTGAGGCCATGGTGTTTATTTTTTACACTTTCAGTTCCCTATGACGTGCATTTGGGCCCCAATGAGCCGCAGATGTCTCCAGTCGTGTTACCACCAGTGTATCAGTCCTCTGTGCCATTGAGCCCCTAGAAACTGACTGAGATCCTGTAACAACTCTTGTGTCTATTTCCATTCCATCTTCAAGTCCTGTGCCTGTCCCTCCGGAGTTGGATCCCATGTAGCCAAATCTGCCTGTACCCCACTAAGGTTTCGCTGTGACTCCACTCCAGCTTACTTACTTACCATACAATAGATTATTGAAACACTCCCTCTACTATGGAGCTGTCCTCAGTTGCTCCACCACATTTTCGGTTCCGACTCTGACCAGGGTTTGCCACCACTTTGAGAGGATGGGCAAGATTGACCCCACCTTATGAATACAGTTAAAGTATGGATTTACAAGAAGCCAGTGATCTTGAAACGTACCCTTATACTGGGTTTATTAACCCCCTTGGGCTGCCAACAAAAGCAAGTGCTTCCTTTTCTGAAGTCATCAGAAGTGCTGAGGTCCTAGATTTAAAGTTTCCTTCTCTTGAGGTACAAATAAATCTGCTTACTGAAGTTCCTCTTTCTGGGCCATCATCTTTTGATCCTCTACTGCTATTCAATGAGGCTCTGACATCCATGTGGATGCTTGGTCTAAACCTTGCTCTTGCCCATCAATGAACAGGAAAGTGGCCAGACTCCACAGACTGTTGTCAGATGACCCTGTTTTTATGCAGTATCCTACTCCTGAAGGTTTTGTGGTCCAAGCTTCCACCTTGAAGGTGAAATCTAATTCCAACCAGATCAGAGTGGCTCTCAGTGGAGCATCTATATCAATTGTACTACAAGAGGTGTGTAAGCAAATGCCTATATTTTTGGATAAACAATCTAAAGTGTTTCGGGTGATGCTGCTGGTTTTTCAACTGGAAGTGCAACTTGGCCTGTTAATCAGACCTCCATGCTAGTGCCCTAACCCTAGAAGTGTATGTCGAATTGGTTGTACCCAATTGGAAATGGGTAACTTAGCTGTAAGTATCTCATATATGGTACCCAAGGCATATCAGATAGAGGTGCACCCCATGCTTACAGCACTGGTTGTGCGCCCATGGAGGTCCCCCAAGTAAAACGCGGACTGGCAACCTTGCCATTTAAAGTAGTGACAAAGCCACCACTTCCCCTGTTCCCCTGTGTAAGTCACCCCTCTAACAGGCCTACAGAGTCCTAAGGCAGGGTGCAACATATGACACAGGCAGGACATGCATTTTACATGTTCTGGCAGTAAACGCACAAAACAACAGTTTTTACTGTGGAAAGACTTGGTCGCTTGATTAGCGAGTACAGATTGCATTTTGATCCTCAGCTTTGGTAACTCCTGACGGTGGGACCAAAGTGGGCACTACCAGGTATCAAACAACTAATTACATTAAGCCTGGCTTGTACCTCAAGTCGAAATAATCGTAACCTGTTGCATCCTTTATCCCATGCATCAGGACCACTCCATGGGTATCCCTTGCAATGCTGTTAAGGGAATTGTTTTTGAGGACCTTGCTGGTTGCCCTGACTAGCTCCCTGCTGGAGTTGGTCGGCCCAAGTATTACCCGACTGCAGTAACATTCAAGTTTTCCTTGAAAGGTTTCTACGGGTCCTATTAGTTGACTTTGCCAAGGCTTGTTCACAGTTGAATGTAATTGCATTGATTTATTATTGCTTTTAAACTCTGTACCTCTGGAACCCTCTGGTGGATCTTTTTTGTTCGTGTCTAAATTCTTATGAAATCCAGACTGGTTTTATAAAATGGTGTTGGAATTCTTGTGTTGATTTCTTCTTCAGTTTTTTTTGGTGTTTAAAATCTTTACACTTTTTTCCTCTATGTAAGCCTTGCTTCTCAGTGCCACAGCTACCTAGGTTTGAGCAGAGGGTTGACACAGACGAAACCTAAGGGTCCTAAAAGGATTGGGAAGTGTATTACACTGAGGTTGTACAACCACACCATATAGTACACTCCATTTCCTCACAAAGAACGTGCCATTAAAAGGGGCTGGCCTTGTAAATAGAATTGAGGTGAGTTGTTACTCCTATTTTCTTGGTCCCAAAGAGAATGGTGGCCTTTGCCTTAACTTTGGTTTTTGCTCTCTGAATGCTTTCCTACAAAAGGACAAATTAAAAATGCTCACACTTGGCCCACATTCCGTCTGCTTTGGATTCAGGGGACTGAATGGTAGAATGTTACCTGTACTGCAGCCTGTGCTATAAAGCTAAGGTACCCCCTATTTCTTTGAGGTCCAAGAGGAGGGGGATTAATTAAATACAAAATAGTCTTGTCAAACCTATTTAATTTGAGAATTGGCTATAGCTCTGCTGACAATATTTGATAAACCGCACAGATACAAAAACACGGAGAAAGAAAGAGAAGTGGCTTTCATTTAGATTGTTTTATTTATCAAAAGATGGCGAATATCATCTATGTGGGTAGTCTCTCTTCCCTTTTTTTTTTCTAGAACAGTTGTCCTTTATTTGTGAACCTATAGCAGTAGATTTAATGTTTTACTGCGCATTTAACCTATATTATTGCCACACAAATGTAGATTTGGCATTGGTAATTAGCAGCGAGGCGATGTTGTCCGGTTACAACTTTTCCTTCTCCAAATGGCTCTCATAGACTTATCGCTCTCGGTACGCTCGGCATACCACTGCGGTGTTTCACACAATCATCACGAAGGCCCCAGTTTTCCTACCTGGATGATTGGCTGTTGTAGGCGGGCTTGCCACAGTCAGTTGTGGACTGCCTCCAAATGACAGAGAACCTCCTGACATTGTCAATGAACAAGCCAAAGTCAGAACTGGCTCAGTCAGATGTTTACTTTTTATTGGAGTTATTCTGGACCATGTGCAGTTCAGTGTCTTTCTTCTGTTTGAATGGGTCCAGGACATTTGGGCTATGATCCGGTCTTTCAGCCTGGATCTAGATAAGAGTACCTCTGAGGCTTCTTTGCCTGCTGGCCTTATGCATCCTGCTTGTTCAATTCGCCCTGATGGGGTAAACAGCCCTTACAACGAATCCTTTACTCCACATGAAATTACAACGCGATTATTATAACAACCGTGTTGTAACAACGCATACCATTACCCCGCAAGTCATAACTTGCGGAGGGGGCAGAAGGTGTTGGATTTAAAATCCAACACCTTTCCTAGTGTTGCACAGACTGGAGTTGGAAATGTAAATTTTATTATTCCAACATCCAGCACCACCCCTAGAGCAAGTCGTTACGACTTGCGGGGCATTGGTATGCATTGTTACAACGCAGTTGTTGTAATGACCGCGTTGTAATTGCATGCGGAATGAAGGCATGCGTTATAAGGAGACCTATTCCTCTGATGGCATGTATGTTCTGCCGTTCAATCTAGAGTCAATGGGCCCATTACCAGGTTTTAGAGGAGACTGCATGAGATCTGCAGTTGTGGCTGCTCAATCTCCACTTGACTAGTGGCAAGCCCCTTTGACTTCCTCACCCCAAGCTCTCATTCACTAATGCATCACTGCTAGGTTGAGGAGTTTATCTGAGAGAAATGGAGACCTGCGTGCCTTAGTCCACAGTGGAAACCCAGCTCAACATAATTCTGTTGGGGCTGTGAGCCATCCACCTGGCTTCGAAGGCCTTTCTGCTGTCCAGGGCTCAGGGACTCACGGACAATACCACCACCATCTGGTATTGCAAAAAGCAGGGCGGAGTGGCGTCCTGACTCACTGCTCGCAGTAGGCGGAAAGATTCCATCTACTGGATCTGAAAAGAGGCTTAAGCTTTTCCTTTGATTGCCTCAAAAACCCTTTGGAGGCGTATTAGCGTTTTGTGGGGTTCGCAGGGCAAAGAAAGGTATTGTAAGAAAGTACTCTTTTTGCATGGCTGCCCCCACTTTGCTAAACTGCTGATGTGCTTTGACTAAGTGGGCCCTGGGATCCTGCCAACTAGGTACCCAGGGCCTATGTTATTTTCCTAAACTGCATTGAAAACAAAAACCAATTGGGACTCTTAGGCCACAGGTCAGTCCCTTGTAAATGGTACCAAGGGCACTGTGGCCAGGGAAGGCCTCTAATGGCTGCAGCACTTATTGTGCCACCCTTAGAGGCCCTGTACCTTAATACACACACACACTGCCTTTGCAGGCTGCGTGTTTTGGTGCAGAACAAAGTGAAGAGTCGTAATGGCACAAATCCCTGTGTGCCATGCCTACAATCCACTGTCCTGGCGTAGGTCAGCCACCCCTCTAGCTGGGTGCACTATACCAGTGGTGAGGGTGCAGGTGCATGAGCACAGTACCCCAACAGTGTCTAAGCCAATTCTTAGAAATTGTAAGTGAAGTAATACCATTAAGAGTATATGGTGCTGGGAGTTTGTCATTGCAAACTCCACAGTACCATAATGGCCTACTGAAAACTGGGAAGTTTGGTATCAATGTTCTCAGCACATTAAACCCACACTGATGCTAGTATAGGATTTAATGAATAATGCACACATAGGGCATCTTAGAGATGCCCTCTGAAAAACGATCTAACACTAGTGTCCCGGCTGAGTGGCTGCGTGACACCACCAGAAATGTTTCTGGACCCAAGGGTCGAGAGCCTGCTGCTCTCGGGGATCTGAAACAATGCACATACTCAGACGAGATGCTAAGCCTCCCACCCCAGATGGGCAGGGTCCACGAAGGGGAAGTTTCAAAGGCTTGACGCCTTTGTGAGCTTCTCCTTGCCTTTGCTGCTTCCAGCAACTGGCCCCCACCGGTTCTGACCCCCACTTTGGGCAGGGGAATCGGCGGGATAACTGTGAGAAGTTGGCCTGATATGCAGTGCTCACTATTCTAGTGATCACTATGTATCAGTCCAAACGACCCTTATTGATGGTTGGTTGTAAGTCAACCTGCTAGACCAGCTATCCTAGTAGCATGGACAAGAGCAGTCTTTAGGCTAAACTCTAGAGGGCGTGTTAAGCCAGCTGTTTTACCATCACATTTACCCCTTGAACACCAAGTGAAAGGACACCACACAAGTTGTTATGAAAATAAAAGTATATTTATTTATAACAGTACTACCCTGAACTCTTCATGAGTCAGGGAGCTAAGCACAACACAAAACTCTTCGGAAAATACTTAAAGTCGCACAATTTACGCAAATGCCCGAGGGGCACGAAAAACCATATACTACAAAAGTGGAATGCGAATTACTAGCAGGTAAGTAACTATTCTCAGAGGCTTTGGGATCGCTAGGACTAGACTACTGAACCTTTAGATTACGAGCAGGAGGCCTAGGGAGATCGGGTGCAGTGTGCGCACTCTCACGCGGGATGCGGAACAAAGTCTATGGAGGCTAGTAAATGCAAAGTTAGTGTTATCAGACGAATCCGACTAGGTAGAGCTGAAACGAAAAAGGATCTGGACACTTAGATAGTTAAGCTATGCTGGAGCACCGAAATGCTTAGGTTACCTAGCCCAGGGGCTGCGGCTGCATAGGTCTGAAAAGACGTCGGGAATCCTCGTTGCAGTCTATGGAGCCTGAAAGAAGAAGTTGCTGGCAGGCGACCAGTGAAGATGTTCGATGTGATCCAAGCCTGGATCGATGAAGATGGATACCTGTAAGCAGAGGGGACCAAGTCCTGAATCACTAGCCAGTGATTAGGTGGGCACCAGGATGGCACCGGGCGAAGTCACCTCGACCAGGTGAGTGGGCGACGCTGGGCTCTGCAGTCTCTCGGACCAGGAGGCGTTGTCGGCGACCAGGATGGAGGTGCGAGCTGTCCCACGAAGGTGTCTGCTGTCGACGTCGCTGGACCCAGGATTGGGGCAACAACTCTTGGCAAATGCAAGCCCACGCGGTGGACTCAAAATGGCGTCTGGAGTGGACCAGGAGGGTCCGGGGTGCTCCTCTGTTGGAGGGGAGCAAGGGCCAGTCTGGAGCAACCAGACCAGCGGTGTTGTCGTCTTAGTTCGTCGTCAGAAGGGCCACTAGCCAACGGGCAAGTGTCCTGGACAACGCGGTGAGCAGCAAAGAGCAGAAGGGCCCCATGCAGATCTCGTGGATGCTGGAGGGCTGGACTTCGGTGCTGGAGCTGCTCAGGGTCGGGGCTTCTCAAACCCCAAAGCACTCACTCAAGGATCTCTCAATGGTCGTGCTGGGCAAGCGTCGTGCAGTCTTGAAGATGGCCGGTCCCTCGAGGTCTCGTCACACCCACGAATCTCAGCTGGGCTGATGATGCAGGTAGAGGTCAGAGGTGCCAGGGAAGCCGGTTCTCGTC
The DNA here is from genome assembly GCF_964261635.1 of Lissotriton helveticus. Taxonomy (NCBI): domain Eukaryota; kingdom Metazoa; phylum Chordata; class Amphibia; order Caudata; family Salamandridae; genus Lissotriton; species Lissotriton helveticus. The sequence continues at coordinate 484,406,683 of NC_136057.1, read as the reverse complement.
GAGCTGGGCAGTCTTGATCCGGAGGAGAGACTTACAGCAAACCGCGATGTTTGGTTGGTGCCTGCGGGTGCAGGGTGACTACTCCTTAGTCACAAGGGAGAAATCTTAGGAAGAAGTCTTGAGTTCCTTTCGTAGAAAGTAGTTTCAGGATTCAAAGATGATCTAATTTGGAAGGGGGCCTGCTCCTACCTTTATCCTGAGAAAAGGGGCTGGCACGCGACTAAGTCCTGCCCTATGGGTGGGACTAGGAGGGGGGTGGTTACACCCCTCTCCTTTGTCCGGTCTCTCCCCAGCTCAGGGGCTGGTGTGCCCTAGGAACTGGTTTGAACCGGCATATGCACAGTGAGCACCGGGGTGCCACTTGCAGTCACCTTCCTCTATAGCCCTGCCTACCTGGGATACACAAAACCCTGTCTGGGATGGTGCTGGCACCGCCCCTGACAGGAAACCCTTTGTCCAAGCACTCCTCGCTGGAAGGACTCCCAGCAGCAGGAGGTCAGACTTGTGTCTCGGTGGCAGCATCCATTTTGTGGAGCTGAGGCTATGTTCAACTTTAACCGGGGTTACAGGCTACCAACATGTCTTCTCCCTCTAGAGGGGTGGAATGCTACCCCCGTCGCCAGAACTGGCGAGAGGGTAGTATTCCAAAGCGTATGACACCTTACACGACATGTTTAGATAATGTCAGACCAAAGTTACCATAACCGCGAGGATTATAAGGCACTTAAGAGTATATGGTCTGACGCTATCATGGAAACGGCTAAGGGATAGATCCCGAAAGCCGCAGACAGGCTCAGCTCATGCCAGAGCACCATCTCACACGATTCCAAGCACTCTGCCTTCAGGATTGTTAAGGCCTGCCATAGGAGTGACTGATAGGAGATCTGTGTGTCCATTTAGGTTTAGATATAGGTATACTATATCTAAAGCAAAGGGTGATTACACCACCTTGCCCCAGCTGTCAAGCAGCCAGTTGTGTCAGTTTTGGATGGCCAGCCAGGGGTGGCATAATACATGCTTCAGCCCCTGGTAGGCCCTGGGTACACCTATGCCCTGGATACCTAAGGTATACTGTACAGGGACTAATAAGGTGACTCAGTATCCAATCAGATATGTACCTAGGGTACATGGAATCCATTTTAACAGAGAGAGCAGTGGGCCTGGGGTCCTGAATAGCAGGGCCCCAGGTCAACTAAGTCAGAAAACCAGCAAAACACCAGGCCAAAAAGTTGGGGGCAACCATAGTCAGGGATCTACCTTCCTACAATAACCAAGTGAGGTAGGGAAGTGTGCCCACCTTTGCCAACCCCACCCCTCGGTGGGGAAGGAGAGGTGAAGCACAACTCTCAATCCCTGCCATCTTGCAGATGGGGGGACTCAGCCAACCAGAGTGAGGCATATGCCCCCCCACCCCACCACCTCCTACTGGAGGGTGGCATAATGGGGGGGTGGGGGGGGGGGGGGGAACCCACCTCAAGGAAGGGACCCATTGGCCTCAACTTTTACTTACCTGTCACGCCCCTAAATCCAGTGATTAGGGTCAACTCTAAACCTTGCCTCAGACAAGAACCAACTCAGAAGAAAATAACAGAAGAAGCCGTGCCGAAGCTAAGAGTAGTAGTACGCTTGCTTACTTGGCCCCAGCCCTACTGGCCAAACCCCACCTTGAACTTACCGCAGCGAAATCCTGGTATCCTGCAGCCAGCAACCGCAAGAACCTGCCCTGCCTTCCACATAAAAGATAGTCTCCGATGAGCACTGAATTTGCTCACCCACAGACTCTTGCCAAATCCTCGAATTTGCACCACTCTGCACCCCATGCCCACAGCCCGAGTTCTAGTGGCCCAAAACCATGAGGCGGTTTCCCCGGCGATCCTGACTTGAGATCTGGTGATCTCTCACCTTCCTTGAACTCCCAGGTAAGCTGGAGAATCCCCTCTGACTGGGACCGGACCTGGTAAGGAAAACCTGACACCTAAAGACACCCCTGCACACGAAGTCCCAGAGCCTTGGGTGGCCCAACCGACGGTGTCCCAGCATCCCCTGGCATCCCAACTTAGCTCTCTAACCTGTGGTCACCTCGAGGAGATCTCTGTCCGTGAGCCTGCAGTCTTTGTTGAAACCGGAGAATCCCCATTAAAATCAACTGGGCACCCGACACTAAACCAACGCCCTGCACCCAGCCGCCCATGCGTCGCTGTGGGTGTACTGAGAGTGCTAACACCATTCTCCCTTTTCCCTGAGATAAACCCCTGGCGCTTAGCTCCCACAACCTTGTGGCCTGCTCGTGAGCAACCACCAACTGGAGGCCCTCTATCCCCAATTGGATTGCTTTAGGCCTCAGCGCTATGCACACGGCTGCCCGACTACCGCTGAGGGTGCTTTGAGAGTGCATCCTCGACCCTGGTTCTAACCCCAGAATACCAACTCCCACAAACTTGTACTTACCTGCAAACTGTTAACTTATGTTTTCTCCAAAGGAATACATTGATTGTTTTTCCTAAAAGTTGTTTTAAGTGTGGAGTTGGTTTTGTATGGAACATTGACAACACTGGACGCGGCACGTAAGAAGGACAAACATTTGTTTACTGGGGCAAATTGTTTTTAAAACTCTGCATAAAATACTGTTTTTACCTGCACATAATTTCACTTGAAAGCTCCAGACCCCGTTCCGACGCGGCAAGTGCTGTTTGATCGGAGGGTCAGAGCACTGCAACTTCCGGGACACCCTCACTACCGGCGAGGTCAGCGGACTAGTTGTCTGCACCACCATACTATTTAGGTAGGCACAAATGCGCACGCGCGCCAAAGGCAAGCCCGTCTGCGCCCGTCCACGCCTGGCCCGGGGGCCAGAACCCCTGCCCCACAAAACCCAGCACGCATTACATACTCTAGAGCGGACCTAATCAGCTCGAGCTTTAGGTCAGCTCTCTACTGTTGCTCCAAACTTGACTTACTATCGGAACCTAAGGAATGCGAATACTGCAAACTGCAGTTTGATTTTAAGCAGATATCACCTCCTGCCAAAGTAAAACAGTTAGAAACTGACAGAGATATAACAGCCATGTTACTCAACTCACGCTCTCTCATCAAACACAATTTAGAGATGGCTGAGATGATAGGAAGTCATTGCGTGGATTTCGTTTTTGTAACTGAAACTTGGGCCAATGATGCATCTGACCCAGATTTATTGTAAGCATTCCCTATTGGTTTCCAGATCATTAGAGCAGATGGAAATAACAAAAGAGGAGGCGGACTAGCCATCATTTTCAAAAATGGTATATCTATAACATCTTCATTAGGCACCACACAGGACTGCGAATTGCTATCTTTTCCGATACAACTCAGTCCTAATGACTCTTGGAATGGCCTATTAATTTACTATCCACCCACAGCTCAGACCCCTCTGGTGGAAAAACTCACTCCTTATCTAGAAACCAGCATCAACTATGCAGATTATACCATATTAGGCGATTTCAATCACTAATTGGAGAACGTTCTGGACTCTAAGACCACTGAACTTTTCAACTCCATGTCAAGCCTTTTAGATGGAGCAAATGGTCAAAGAGAACACTCATGTCGCTGGACATACACTGGACGGCCTTTTTACCTCCAACCCCAACATCAAAATAAGGGAGGTCTTACCACTGTTATGGTCAGATCATAGAGCCATTGTGTTTACCATCAAGGCCGCACCTCAGCCGAAGACAGGGATTAATCTATCAGCGACACACACCTACCGAGATTGGGCAAAAATTGACTCTGATCGCCTTCAGGCATCTCTACTGACAAATAAGCCTAATCTACAGGTTAAAATCTATTTGGCAATACAGAATATAACCTCTTGGATTACCAATGCATCCAACACCATAGCCCCTCTAAAAACCACTGTTTCACAAAGGAATAAACCTTCCAAGCCATGGTTTTCCGATAGACTAGGGAAACAAAAACCGCTCTGTAGGAGAACAGAAAAACAATGGAGACAAAACTATAGTAAAGATTTAAAAAAGGATTACGCACAGGTACTAGCCACCTATAAAAAACTGATTAGAGGAAAAAAAGTAACTATTTTACCACAAAAATCTTGGCTTCTAAAAACTCAAGTAAAGAGCTCTTTGCTACCATCAGAAAATTAGCAAAAATGCCGTCCAAATCCGATAACATCCCAGACTTTTGTAACATTATTGGCCAGGCTTTCGTGGAAAAGGTGGAGCTGGTCTACAGAACATTTTCCTATCTCTCCAACGACTCACCCCCTAGTAGGACTGACCCTGCCCCAAGTTCTTCTGTATTCTCCTTCTCCCCACCAACCAGAGAACAGATCACTGAAAATATATTAGGCACTAAATCTGTGGCACCGTCTGTGTCCCACAAAAATTCTCCATCTTTTTCCAGATATCCTCAGTGAACAATTAATTGAGCTATTCTCTGAGACTTCACGGGAAGTTTCCTGAAGCATGGAAGACAGCTTCTGTACTACCATTGCTGAAAAAAACCTCAACTGGACCCTGCCAAACCCAATAGTTATCGACCAATTTCCAGAATCCCGTTTTTTTCTAAGGTTCTGGAGAAATTGCTGAACATCCAGCTTTCGGCTTATATCTCCACCAAAAATTTGCTCGACCAATCTGAAAGAGTCACGTTAGTGATAGATTCCTTACCTTAGAATATCCCCAGGCGTCAGACTGGATCCGGAAATTTTTGCGTAGCAATACCCCTGCGCGTCGGTAGGCGTCGTCTGCAGCTCCGCGTCCGTCGTCAGCGTCGTTAGCGCTGGAATGACGTCGTCGGAGTACTTGGACGCCGCCCATGCGCGCTGACGTCAGTTCTTCTTTTTTCCGCGCCAGCTAGCGCAGATCCAGAGAAGCTCTACCCCTAGTCATTTTTTGACTAAACTTCTTGATCTTTTTGATCATTTTTCTACTCGAGTCTTAGACTCCAACGGTGCCGGTAGGGATGCCCGGGTTCAAGCCCTGTTTGAAGTGCGACCGACTGATGTCGGTCACGGACCCCCATCGCCGGTGCCTGAAGTGCTTAGGCCTCGACAACGACGACCGCACCTGCTCCGACTGCCGGGCCCTGACGTCGAAGGCTAGGCGGGAGCGGTCCCGCAAGCGGCTCGATCTCCGGTAGTCAGCCCCCGTCTGAGTCCCCGCAGCTCCGGGAGTGGACATCGGTCGTCTGGATCCAAGTCCTCAGGTAAGAGGCATGAGAGGTCGGAGCGGCATCATCGCTCCTCCGACCCACCCCGACGCTCACACGATGCGGCCGGGGGTTCGGGCGACACCGCCCACGCGGCTCCGAGAGTCGCAAGCGTCGCCGCCTGCCCCACGCCTTCGGGTCCCTGGGCACGGCGCGACGCCGGAGGAGGTTGAGCGGTACCTCATGGCCATGAGGTCCCTCCCTCCTCAGCCGGGTCCCGCGGCGCCTTCGGGCCCAGCGGTCCCGGCTGGAGGCCCTAGCGGGTTGGGCGCTTCGGCCGCCGGGTGCTTCGGCGCCGCAGGCGACTTCGGTCCCAGCGCCGCAGGACCTCTCCGGACCCGCTTCCGGATCCGGGTCGTCGCCGGTCGACCTCACGACCGCGCCGGCCCCGAGGGTGTCGGCGCCCGTTGTGGACGCCGTCCCCAATCTTCCCTTCGGTCCGACTCTGACGCCGGACGGCCTTTGGAGATTTTATTTCCATGAGGAGGCCCAGTCTGTTGACCCTGAGTTACAGGAGACTGGTGACGGAGGTGATTAGGAGGGGTCTGAGGACCCTCTGGCACAGGAGTGCCAGTCTCAAGAGGACTGGACATATGAGCTTGGGGAGGCCAGTGGTATTGACACCTCGCCAGACACTGGATTTGTCTCCCCTCCCATCGTGGCTACGGAGGAGGGGGCTGCTTATAGCGTAGTGTTAACGAGGGCAGCCAAGGCCTTGGGCCTTGAGCTCCCCGTTGCGGCCGTGAGGACTAACCTCCTCACTGAGGTTCTTAAACCGCAGGCCTCTGCTGCCGTTTAATGAAGCCTTATGTGATGTTCTTGTGGGCACTTGGTCCAAGCCCGCCACGGGTCCGCCTGTGGATAGGAACGTGGCCAGACGCTACCGCCCGGCTCCGGGCGACCCTTGCTTTTTGTCCACCCATCCCACACCCGAGAGCCTGATTATCCAGGCCTCCACTTCCCAGACCGCATTCCCGACGGCCCCGCCCGATCGGGAATCCAAGAGATGCGAACAGTTAGGGAAGAAAGTGTTCTCGTCCCTGAGTTTGGGACTGCGGTCTGTTAATACCGCGTGTCTCTTGGGCCGCTACACCCACACCCTGTGGGACACGGTCGCGGACGTGCTGCCACAATGCCCGGAGAAGGTCCGGGCTAAACTCGCCCAAGCCCTTGTGGAGGGTCGAGATGCGGCACGATACTCTATCTGGTGTGGACTGGATACCACGGACTCACTGGGCAGGGCGATGGCAACGACGGTGGCGGTTCGCCGCCACGCCTGGTTGAGGTCTGCCAATTTCTCGGCCGATGTCCAGGACACCCTCCTGGATATGCCGTTCGATGGCAGTCGCCTTTTTGGCGACAAGGCAGAACATGCGCTGGAGCGCTTTAAGGACTCCAGGGCTACGGCCAAGTCCTTAAGCCTCTTGGCCACGCGCCAGCAATCGGGTGCCTTTCGCTCCTTTCGTGGCCACGGAAGGGGCGTCCCCACACGTGTTGCCAGCTACGCACCGCAGAATACCCAGCAGCGCGGTGGCGGCCGTGGAAACCGCCGTGGTCGGGGTCAGCGGCGAGGCCAGTTCACACCTCCCTCCGCAGCACCTGCCTCCAAACCTTCCTAGTCCGAGCTTTCAGGCCCATGTGACGCCTGTGGGAGGCAGGGTTTGCCATCACCACTTCCACTGGCGCACTGTCACGTCGGACAGGTGGGTGCTGCAAATCGTCCGAAGGGGCTACTCCCTCCCCTTCGAGGCGACCCCTCCAGCCATGCCACCGCAATTCCACCGCGTGTCGGGGGATCACTTGCAACGTCTGCAAGAGGAAGTCACGGCCCTCTTGGCCAAGGGGGCCATCGAGCGCGTTCCTGGCCCAGAAGTAGGGTATGGATGTTACTCCCACTACTTTCTGGTGCCCAAGAAGGGCAAGGGGGGGCCTGCGCCCTATCTTGGACCTGCGGAACGTCAATGGCTTCCTCCGTCAAGAGAAGTTCAAGATGCTGACTTTGGCTCAGGTCTTAGCTGCCCTGGACCCCGGAGACTGGATGGTAGGGTTGGACTTGCAGGACGCTTATTTTCACATCCCTGTCCTGCCGGCCCACCGGCGTTTCCTGCGGTTCACAGTAGGCCACGAGCACTTTCAGTTTACCGTGCTCCCCTTTGGCCTTACCAGCGCCCCACGGGTTTTCACGAAGGTGATGGCGGTGGTCGCAGCTCATCTGCGCAGGTTAGGGGTGTCAGTCTTCCCCTACCTCGACGACTGGTTGTTGAAGGCGGGCTCGCCCCAGTCAGTCGTCAGCCACCTCCAGACTACGGCCGACCTCCTGCATTTGCTGGGGTTCTCCATCAATGTGCCGAAGTCGCACCTGTGTCCCTCTCAGAAGCTCCTCTTCATCGAAGCGGTTCTAGACTCGGCGCAGTTTCGGGTTTACCCTCCCGAGCAGCGGGTTCGGGATATTCAGGCTCTGATTCCCATCTTTCAGCCTTTATCCCGAGTCTCGGTCAGGTTGACGCTGCGCCTTCTGGGGCTGATGGCCTCCTGCATCCTACTGGTGCGTCACGCCCGGTGGCGGATGCGGGCTCTGCAGTGGGACCTGAAGTTTCAGTGGACCCAGCATCAGGGCAACTTGTCCGATCACGTCTTGATCTCGGAGGGCACTGCAAGACAGTTGCAGTGGTGGCTCAGGGACCGCGATTGGGTCAGTGGCAGGTCCCTCTCCCTACCCCACCCGGAGCACGTAGTTGTGACGGACGCGTCCCTCCAGGGCTGGGGTGGCCACATGGGAGAGGCGGAGATCAGAGGACTCTGGTCTCCGGCGGAGGCCCGGCTCCACATCAACCTGTTGGAGTTACGGGCGATTCGTCTAGCGCTGAAGGCATTCCTCCCCTCTGTCCGGGGGAGTGTGGTGCAGGTGTTCACGGACAACACCACCGCCATGTGGTACTGCAACAAACAGGGCGGGGTGGGGTCGTAGACCCTATGCCAGGAGGCTCTGCGCCTCTGGCAGTGGCTGGAAAGTCAGGGTGTGACCCTGGTAGTTCAACACCTGGCAGGTTCTCTGAATGCCAGAGCGGACGAACTCAGCCGTCGGTGCATGATGGATCACGAATGGCGTCTGCACTCGGACGTGGCGCAAGGCCTCTTTCAGCAATGGGGAGAGCCTTGGTTAGATCTATTCGCCACCGAACGCGCAATGTCATCAGTTCTGCGCGTTGGAATTTCCAAGGCGGCACTCGCTCGGAGACGCTTTTCGTCGCGAGTGGAGTTGCGGTCTGTTGTACGCCTTCCCGCCTATACCACTTCTTCCCAGAGTGCTGAAGATCAGGCGCGACCGGGCCCAGGTTATCCTTGTGGCTCCGGACTGGGCACGAAGATACTGGTATCCCGAGCTACTCAGCATGTCAGTAGATCCCCCGATTCGTCTGGCCCGTCGGGAGGACCTTCTGTCGCAGCAGCAGGGGGCGGTCCTCCACCCGAACCTGTCCAGTCTCCACCTACAAGCTTGGAGATTGAGCGGCGACAGTTGAGGCCATTTGACTTGCCTCCCGAAGTCTGTAATGTCATTCTGGCAGCCAGGCGTCCCTCCACAAAGTCGGTATACGCCTGCAGGTGGAACAGATTTGTGGCATGGTGCACAGCAAAGGCTGTGGATCCACTCTCTGCCCCCCTTTCTGAGGTTCTCCTCTTCCTTCTTTCTCTTGCCCAGCAGGGCTCTGCTCTGGGCACTGTCAAGGGCTACCTTTCTGGCCTTTCTGCCTTCTTGAGGCTCCCTGATCAGCCTTCTTTGTTCAAGTCCCCTATTGTAAATCGCTTTCTTAAGGGCATCACGCACATGTTCCCTCCTGTTCCCTTCGTGATGCCCCAGTGGGACTTGAACCTTGTTCTTACCTTCCTGATGTGCGCTCCCTTTGAGCCACTTCACAACTGTCCTCTTCGTCTTCTGAATCTAAAGACTGCTTTCCTGGTTGCCATCACCTCTGCCAGGAGAGTGAGTGAGCTCCAGGCCCTTTCTTGTACTCCACCTTTCCTTTCTGTCCATCCGGACAAGGTTGTGTTGCATACTAAGCCATCTTTCCTGCCCAAGGTTGTCTCAGCCTTCCACATCGGGCAGTCCATCACCTTGCCAACCTTCTTTCCGCCTCCGCATCCCTCTAAAGAGGAAGAGCGGCTCCACCGTCTGGACCCAAAACGTGCGCTCTCATTCTACTTGGATCGCACACGCCAGTTCCGGGTGGATGACCAACTCTTTGTTGGTTACGTGGGCGCTAAGAAGGGGAAAGTGGTACACAAGAGGACCATCAAGTTTACCTCGGGAGTCGTGCTGGAAGCGAAGTGCAGGTTCGTTCAAGATGGCCGGTCCCACGTGTCTCGTCGCACCCACGGGTCTCAGCTTTGCTGCAGATGTGAGTTGAGGGCGGAGAGGTCTGGGAATCCGGGTCTCGTCGGGCTCTGAAGTCTGGATCCTCGAGGGAAGACGACAAAGTGAAGCCGCTGGACGCTTGATGGTGCCTGCAGTTGCAGGGTGGACACTCCTTACCCACAAGGGAGATTCTTCAGTCTTCTGTGGAGCAGAACGTCGAAGGCCAGAGTTTCTTTTTGTTGAATAGTTCAGGATAATCTAATTTGGAATGGGACCAGCTCCTACCTTTATTCTCCTAAAGGGGGCTGCACTACTGACTAGGTCCCTCCCCTGGGTGGGACCAGGAAGGGGGGTGGTTACACCCCCTATCCTTTGTCCGGTTTTCCGCCAGAGCTGGGGCAGGGATGCCCCAGCAACTGGTTTGAACCGGTGTATGCACAGGACACCTTGTGTGCCCCGGGCATGTCTCATTCCTTTCAGGCCTATTCTCCCCAATACACAAAATCCTGTCTGGGGTGGTGCTAGCACCTCCCAAGGCAGGAAACCCTTTGTCCAGGCCATCCTCGCTGGAAGGACTCCCAGCAGCAGGAGGTCAGACTTGTGTCTGTGGTGGCAGCATCCATTTTGTGATGCTGAGGCTCGAGTTAACTCTAACCGGGGTTCACAGTTACATACATGTCGTGTCCCTCTAGAAGGGTGGAATGCTACCCCCGTCCCCAGAATTGGCGAGGGGGTAGTATTCCAAATCGTATGACACCTTACTCGACATGTTTTGATAATGTTATACCAGAGTTAGCATTTAACCGCGAGGTTGATAATGCACTTAAGAGTATATGGTATAGCCTTATCATGGAACAGCTATTAGGACTTGGTTCCGCAAGCTGCAAACGGGCTCAGCTCATGCCAGAACACCATCTCACATAATTCCAAGCACTCTGCCTTCAGGATTGATAAGGCCTTCCATAGGAGTGACTGATAGGAATATATGTGTCCATTTTAGGGTTAGATATAGGTATACTATATCTACAGCAAAGGGTGTTTAGACCACCTTGCCCCAGCTGTCATGCAGCCAGTTGTCAGATTTAGATGGCCAGCCAAGGGTGGCATAATACCTGCTTCAGCCCCTGGTAGGCCCTGGGTACACCTATGCCCTGAGTACAGGGACTGATAAGGGGGCCCAGTACCAATTGGTAAATGCACCTAAAGTACATGGTTGTCAATTTAGAGAGAGAACAGCTAGGCTGTGGGTCTGATTAGCAGGCCCACAGCCAGGGAAAGTCGTAAACCAGTGAAGCAAAAAGCACAAATCTGGGGTGACCATAGGATTGCAGACCCCACTCTCCTACACCAGCGATTCCTTGGCCTGTTTTTTGGGTCCTCTCAACACCTTCGGCATCCCGGAACCGTGTGCAATGTCTTTGGGCTTTAAGCCGTGTGAGACCTGTGCACGTCTGATGTCTGTAACGGACCCGCACGCAATCTGTATGTGGTGCCTAGGAGTGCACCACGACTCCCAAGAGTTCGAAGCCTGTCAATGAATGAAGCCTAAGTCCTTGAGGGAGCCTTGTATGAAATTGCTGGCAGCGCGGCTGTCCAGTCCTGCACCTTCGCGTCACCGCTCTCCCTATCGGGAGCGAGCCCATTCCAGAGGCCGTTCCCACGTATGTCATTCAGTGGCGGGTGAGCACAAGCATAAGCCACGGAGGTCTTCCTACCATACGCGTGACGCTGGCGCCTGTTCCTCTCGCTCTCTGCCAGGCACGGGTGTCCAGCAGTCCCCTCCTCCGTAACCTCCCTTTCCGGGTGTCGGAGCGATGCAGTCCAAATGGAGGCTTATTCCAAAGCACTCCACTCTTACTTTGAGTCAACCCCTCCCCCTGGTGCCCCTTCGGGTCACATCGAGGTGGAAGGCACTCATGTCGGTTAGTCGCCGGCGGATTAGTCCTCAATGCCGGCTGTGTGCATAGACTCCGGTTCCGGAGCGGATACGATGTCAACGGGACATGGCCCACGACTTCCTGCGCTGACATCAGAGGTGGCGCGGGCTCGACGCCCTGTCGACTTATTTCCTCCCCACATGTTGCAGTGGGTTTGATTTCAGACGGCGCCCAGGCCGAGTCCTCTTTGGAGATCGTCGACGTCCAGACAACTCCGACTGTCTGTCGACGCCAGTGCCGACGTCCACTCCGTTTCTGCATGAGGTTGGTGTCCCTCCCGACTCCTTGGACGTTCATGCAACTCGCGCACAGTGTCGGTCGGTGCCAGCGCCTATGCCTCCTCATATGCAAGAGGTTGACGTTCTTCTGGACTCCGCAGGTCTGAGGTAGTTTTGGTCCATGGTGGAGGTACCTAGTTTTGCGTGGCGTTCGGATCATCCTCCGGCTCCTCCACTTTTGTGGTCTAGTGTACGGGTTAGTCTCCAACCATCTCCTACCAATGGTTTTTGTCACCTTCCCGGATGGAGACTGAGGCTAGTGCTCCCTACGCACGACCTATTCACAGGATGGCAGCTATTGTTCGTTTTCAGCCCCCTGCGGTTTCCCTGCCTTCTGAACCTTTGCTGGATCTTCTCCACATGGAGCCAGCTGAGGTGGAGCCTTTGCTGCCCCTTGGGACATCTTTGTTTGACATCATGCTGGCACATGGGTGAGGCCTTCGTCTGGTGACCCTGTTGATCGGGCCATTGCTCGTCGACACCAACCTGGATGTTCCACTCTGCCTGTCCCTTCACCCTAGAGCTCAGGGCCTAGTTGTTCAGGCGGCTTTTGGCTTAGTCATCCTCCATCTTGCCACTTTTACCTCCCACCAGGGAGTCTAGGTGGTTGGACACGTGGTCTCCAGCTTTTCGCCTCTGCCAGCGCTGGCATCCGCACATTAAATACGTGTTCGCACGCACATCCTCTGCCCTATGGGACTTGGTCGAGAACCTTCTTCCTTCTATTCCAGAAGGGCCGCGGGTAGAATTTCTTCGCCTTCTGCATGATGGCAGGGGAATGGCGCAATTTTCCCTCCACTCTTCCCTTGATGCCACTGACTCGGTGGGACGAGCTCTTGCTCGGTCTGTGGCTTTGCTCCGCCATGCATGGCTGCGTGACAGTCGTTTCCCAGACAATGTTCGGGATGCTCTTAGAGATCTGGTATTCAAAGGCAAGCACCTTTTTGACTTCCATGCGGATTCAGAGGTCTCCTGACTCTTGTCTGGGCTACTGTAAATCTTGCGGCACGCCTTCCTGCCTTATGTTTTTCTTCTGCATAGGCAATGTTGCCTTGTTGGTTTGATTTCTTAAAAAAAAAAAAAAACCTGGTTCTTGCATAGTGCTTGGATAGTGCAAGCGGTTGTTCCCCCATTTCAGTATTCGTTCAGTACAGCCGGATGGCTGAATCCGTCATCCTTCCACTCCTCTGAATGTGTTTTACCGAAGAGGACCCCCCTCGCAGGGTTTGAGACTGACCCTATGTGGGGTATTTCCTGGCTATAGGGTGACTGCCTTAGCCTTGGTACGCTCCTATGGAGTTTTCCTCAGACATCCTTTTGGGGGCAGGCTGTCCTATTTTTCTGCTGCGATCCTCTTGTTAGCATCACTCTATTGCACTTCAGTTGAAATTTGCCTGTTGTCTGTAGTGCTTCTAGTATACAAAAGTGGGGAGCGCAGAAAACCACGCTCCACTCCCGGGTGCACTGCATAACGAAGGTTTTCGGAGCGGCCGTCGTCCTCATCCATATCCTGTGCCGCAAGAGCGTCGCTCCCCTGTCGTTAAGTGTCGCAGTTTGTCCCCGAGGGCTGGTTTCCGGCCTGTTGGGGGCATGGGCTCTCCACGGGTGATGCGGCCCACTTTTCGTCCCCCTGATCCACCATTCCCTGGTTAAGGGGGGTCAAGAGCCCAGATGGAAACTTATGCGGCGGCTTTGCAGGCCTCGCTGGCTTCTCCTTCACCTTCTGGGGTGTTGGCAGATCCCTTGCGCCATGCAGGGCCCTCTGCGGCGTCGCTGGCGGCTTCTGTCCTGGCGCAGACTGGTTCGGCTCCAGGCTCGGAGGATGTGGTGCTGTGGGGTGCAGCCCTTCGGAGGTTCCCTCCTTCGGACAACTGCACCTCTGCCTCGCCGCAAACTCTTGCAGGAGTCCCTGTGGTGACGCAGGTTGTCGCTGGGGCTCTGGTTGCATCCCCAAGCCTCCCTCGGCCCTTTAGACAGGCGATTCTGTCTGAGACTGAGGTGATGCCAAGACGGCGCCAGCAGCTGCTGGCCCTGGCGGCGCCACAAGGGTCAGCGGACCGTTCTCGTCCTATCATGGGTCAAGGTTGGAGGGGGACCCCTCGTCCCTTCCCACGCCCATCTCGTCCCTCCATGCAGGTGGCTGCCTCTTCGGAAGTAGAGCCTGCCTCGGCGGCGCCACAGGGGTTGGCGGGCCCCTCTCGTGCCCCCATAGGTCGAGGCTGGCAGGGGACTCCAGGTGCTTCTCGTTCCTCCACGCAGGCCGCTGCCTTATGGTGGATACTCATTTACCTGCAGACCCATGAAATGATTACGCCTTTGACCCTCTAGGAGGCAAGGAGTCAGACCTTTGCCCAGCAAAGTCATAACCACCACATGGTCATATGGCTTATCAACAGCTCATTGCTAGAGCAGCATATTATCATGGAGTTCCATTGCATAAAGAAACATTAGAAGAGGACTTTTTATTTGAAACACTAAGTCTACATACAGGTTAAGTCAAACACTCCCTATGTTTAAAGGCATGATGAGGCATGCCGATATCTTTGAAGACCCTATCAGAGCCCGTATTTTAACTCCAAGGGTGGATAAGAAATGTAAACCCTCACCATCTGGTCCTATGTTGATTAAGGGTCTGTTACCCCTGGACTCCCTAGTAGTGCCCAATTCTCGCTAACTCTCAAACCTCTGGGGATGCACCTCCCCCAGACAAAGAATCTAAACTTATAGATGCCTCTGGAAAATGAGTAGCTGTTCAAGCCGCGAAACATTGGCGCATCACAAACACACAGGGCCTACTAGCCGCATGACAGAGCACACTGGGATGACATGGAACAACTACTCCAATATCTTCCAGACAAACACAAAAATAAGGCACAGCAGTTAGTTGAGATGGGGAAACTCTTATCTAACCCTCAATAAGATGTGCTTTAGACGCAGCAGACACTGCAGCTAGAGAAATCAATACCGGCATTCTCCTTAGGAGACATGCATGGCTTAGAATCTCAGAAATTCATCGAAGGGAACTCCATTCTCGACCCCTCCAATTGCGGATTCTGCAGCAACCACAGCACCAAGACCACCCTACTCGCCGCTACAGACATCTGCAACCTCCTCGACCATGGCCACACCGCAGCCCTGATCCTACTCATCCTCTCCGCAGCCTTTGACACTGTCTCCCACCGCACACTCACCGCCAGACTCCAAGACGCCTGCATGTGGGGAACCGCCCTCAAATGGCTCAGCCCCTTCCTCACTGGCAGGACCCAAAGAGTCAGACTGCCTCCCTTCCTGTGCGAACCCACAGAGATAAACTGTGGAGTACTTCAAGGATCGTCACTCAGCCTTACGCTTTTCATCATCTACATGGCCTCCCTCGCTTCCATCGTCTGACAGCACGGACTCAACATAGTCTCCTACATCGACACCCAGCTCATCCTATACCTCACCAAGGATCCCGTCACCACTAGACTCAGTTTCCAGTAAGGAATGAATGATGTTGCATCCTGGATGAGCAGCAGCTGCCTGAAGCTCAATTCGGAGAAGACAGAGATCCTCTGACCCTCCCCCACCTCTTGGGACAACACCTGGTGGCTCACTGCCCCCGCCACCCTCACGGACCACGCCCAGAACCTCAGCATCCTACTCGACTCATCCCTCTCCATGACCCAACATTTCAACACCGTCTCCTCCACCTGCTTCAACACCCTCCGCATCCTTCACAAGACCTTCAAATGGATCCCCCCTCTCCACCCTCCAAATCAAGAAAAATTGTCACCCACTCACTCATAACCAGCAGACTGGACTATGGAAACGCCATCTACGCCAGATCCAACAAGTCTCTGCTCTGCAAACTCTAGAACAAACAGAACACCGCAGCTAGACTCGTCCACATCCCTCAACAAGAATACATCACCCAACACCTGCGAGACCTCCACTGGCTCCCTTGGGAGATGAGAGTAACATTCAAGATACTCACCCATGCCTTCAAATGTCTCCACAACAGCATACCTTAACGAGAGAATCTCCTTCCACGTACCCAAGAGAAACCTCCGATCCGCCGTCCTCACCCTTGCCGAAACCCCGTGTATCCTAAGAGCCAGAACAGGTGGAAGAGCCTTCTCCTACATCGCGGCCAAGACCTGGAATGAGCTCCCGATTGATATCCGATGCAGCCTGTAGGAGAGTAGGGTCTGCAATCCTATGATCACCCAGATTTTTGCTTTTTGCTTCACTGGTTTACGACTTTCCCTGGCTGTGGGCCTGCTAATCAGACCCACAGCCTAGCTGTTCTCTCTAATCCAAATTGTACCCAGGTACTGAATTGGCACTGGGCCCTCCAAGTCCCTGTACCCAGGGCTGAGGTGCACCCAGAAGTCTCCCAGGGGCTGCAACATGTATTATGCCACTCCTGGGCTGACTAACTAAATCTGACACAACTGGCTGCACGACAGCTGGGGCAAGGTGGTATAATCACCCTTTGCTTTAGATATAGTATTCCTATATCTAAACCTAAATGGACACACAGATCTCCTATCAGTCACTCCTATGGCAGGCCTTAACAATCCTGAAGGCAGAGTGCTTGGAATCGTGTGAGATAGTGCTCTGGCATGAGCTGAGCCTGTCTGCGGCTTTCGGGATCCATCCCTTAGCCGTTTCCATGATATCGCATACCATATACTCTTAAGTGCATTATAATCCTCGCGGTTATATGCCAACTCTGGTATCGCTTTATCAAAACATGCCGAGTAAGGTGTCATACGAATTGGAATACTAACCCCTCGCCAATTCTGGCGACGGGGTTAGCATTCCACCCTTCTAGAGGGACACGACATGGATGTAACCTGTAACCCCGGTTAAAGTCAGACAGAGCCTTAGCGTCCACAAAATGGATGCTGCCACCGAGACACAAGTCTGCCCTCCTGCTGCTGGGAGTCCTCCCAGAGCAGGAGGCAAGGACAAAGGGTTTCCTGCCAGGGGCGGTGCCAGCACCGTCCCAGACAGGGTTTTGTGTATTCCAGGTAGGCAGGGCTACAGAGGAAGGTGACTGCAAGTGGCACCCCGGTGCTCACTGTGCATAGGCCGGCTGAAACCAGTTCCAGGGGCACTCCAGCCCCTGGCCTGGGGAAAGCCCGCCAAAGGAGAGGGGTGTAACCACCCCCCTCCTGGTCCCACCCATAGGGCAGGACTTAGTCGCGTGCCAGCCCCCTTTTCCAAGATAAAGGTAGGAGCAGGCCCCCTTCCAAATTAGATCATGTTTGGAATCAAGACACGACTTTCTACGAAAGGACATCAAGATTTCTTCTTCAAGATTCTCCCTTGTGACTAAGGAGTAGTCACCCTGCATCCGCAGGCACCATCTTAAGAACATTGCGGTCTGCTGCAAGTCCTTCCTCCGGAATCTGACTGCCCAGCTCGACGAGAACCGGCTTCCCTGGCACCTCTGACCTCTACCCACCTCTACAGCCAAGCTGAGAACCGTGGGTGCGACGAGACCTCGAGGGACTGGCCATCTTCAAGACTGCACGACTTCTTTCCAGCACGACCACCGAGGGATCCTCTGGTGAGTGCTTTGGGGTCCGAGAAGCCCCGACCCTGAGCAGCCCCAGCACCGAAGTTCAGCCTCCCAGCATCTCCACGATCTGCGTGGGGCCCTTCTGCTTTTTGCTGCTCACCGCGTTGTTTGGCTACTAGCCCGCTGGCTTGTGGCCTTCTTAACGACGCCCGACGACATCACTGTTGCTGGTCTGGTTGCCCCAGACTGGCCCTTGCTCCCTTCCAAGAGAGGAGCACCCCGGACCCTCCTGGTCCACTCCAGACGCCATTTTAGGTCCACCGCGTGGGCTTGAATTTGCCAAGACTTGTTGCCCCAATCCTGGGTCCAGCGACGTCGAGAGCATCATCCATCGTGGGACAGCTCGTACCTCCATCCTGGTCGCCGACAACGCCTCCTGGTCCGTGAGACTACAGAGCCCAGCGTCGCCCACTCACCTAGTCGAGGTGACTACCATCCGGTGCCCTCCTGGTGCCACCTGACTACTGGCTAGTAGTCACGAACTTGGTCCCCTCTGCTTTCAGGTGTCATCTATCTTCGATCCAGGCTTGGATCACCCGAACAATCTTCACTGGTCGCCTGCCAGCAACTCCTTTCCTTAAGGCTCCTGGTTCGTCAACGGAGTATCCCGACGTCTTTTCAGACCTATGCAGCTGCAGCCCCTGGGCTAGGTAACTTCGGCATTTCGGTGCCTCGGCATAGCCTCACTATCCAAGGGTCCAGATCCACTTTCGTTTTTGACCTACCTAGTCTGGTTCGCCCGAGAACACTAACTTTGTCTTTACTAGCTTCCATAGACTTTGTCCCGCATCCCGCGTGAGAGTGCACACTCTGCACCCGAGTTCCCTAGGCCTCCTGCTAGTAATCTAAAGGTTCAGTAGTCCAACCCTAGTGATCCCAAAGCCTCTGAGAATCGTTACTTACCTGCTAGTAATTCGCATTCCACGTTTGTAGTATATGGTTTTTCGTGCCCCTCGGGCATTTGTGTAAATTGTGCGACTTAAAGTATTTTCTTAAGAGTTTTGTTGTGTGCTTAGCTCCCTGTCTCATAAAGAGCCAGGGTAGTCTTGTTATAAATAAATACACTGTTTATTTTCATAACAACTTGTGTGGCGTCCTTTCACCGAGTGTTCAAGGGGTAATGTGATGGTAAAACAGCTGGCTTAACACGCCCTCTAGAGTCTTAGCCTTAGACTGCTCGTATCCATGCTACTAGGATAGCTGGTCTATAAGGTTGACTTACAACCAATCATCAATAAGGGTTGTTTGGCCTGATACATAGTGATCACTAGAATAGTGAGCACTGCATATCAGGCCAACTTCTCACACAGCCCCTCTCTGAACATCTTCAGGAAGACCCTCAAGACCCGTCTCTTTGACTGAACGCAGCTGCTTACCGACGACTCCTCACCCCCCAGAACCATGAGACTCTCACGGGTGAGTTGCTTGATTTACAATTCCCGGATTGATTAATTAGATGGTTAAGCCCAAGGCTCAACAATCCATTTTAACACCCCCTTTAATAAGGAACACCTGTTTGGTCCTGTAGTTGACCAGTCCTTAGAAATAATGAAAAAATCACTGAAGTGACAAAATCTATGGGAGAGCTAAAGTATCCATCTAATAGAGGCTCCTTTTGCCGCTCATTTTACATATGGGGCATCCGCCTGAGTGTCAGATTCTGACACTCAGGGGGATGCCTAGTTTGGACAAGACTCCTTAAGGCGCCTGTTCGGGTAAATTAACCTTAGAGTGTATTACCTGTTCCGGTATTCGTCCGCAGGATTCTTGGGATGGGCTTGCTATTCTATTCAGTGCTTAGAACTATTGATGAGGATCCTCTGAAAGAGAAGGATAAGTTACTTCCATTCAATCATAGTTTTCTTCCAGGGGTATAGTGGTCAGTCATAAGCAACCTACCCTCCTGCCTGGATCAATACCATTTATAGTAGCACTCTTCCCTACTATCATTACACATGATGATATGCCATAAAAAAACCTTACCTAACGGTCACCTGTGTGGCATGATGTGAGCATGTAGGTGTTGAAGGTCTTCAAGGCACGGCGCTAGTTTTATTCTGTTGTTGTTTCTCTATGCAGCCAAGGGGTTAACATGCCTTCTATTACTTTGCCTTTTTCCTTGAAAATAAAGGCTATGTTTAAACAGTGAAGGCTTGCATGTTCTAGGTTACAGAAATGCTAAATAGATATGTATTTATTTGAAATGAGATATCCAATGCAGTTTTAGAATTTTTGCTTATTTGGTGTTTTAGGCCTCATGTATTAGTCAGTTTCTATACATATATATGTATGAAGTTACTTTGTACTTCTACGTTTTTAATATATATATATGTTCGAGGCATATGGGCTGCAGACCACTCACTATTGCATTAGATCACCATCTGGTGGTGGGCCCGGATGATTACACTTTGTTGTCTTGGAAGAGTATTTGCGGTTGGATGACTGATCCCTTAGATCATAGTGCGCATGGGCATCAACTCCATCTTCAGATTGTTTTGTTTCCGCCATCGGGCTTGCATATGTTAATCGTTCGGTCCCGTTACGATCTCTTTTCGAATCCATAAATCAAAATACCATCGGCGTTGTCTATATTGATTCCAGTTACCAGCGTTGAACAGAGGCTTCACTTCTCGATTCCAGTGTTCGTCGGGGCCGTCTGGCCCAACTGCGCCATTCGGCCTTTGGCTCATGGAAAAAACACCCTTAAAGAAGTGCCCCCGGTGTGGACACAAATTCCCTCACACCGATCTTCATGAGGTTTGCAATCTCTGCTTGACTCTCGTGTTCTCTGGAGATGAGACTGTTAGGCCTTCGCTTCGTTCCGGCCCAAGAAAACAATCCGGGACGGTCGAGCTCAAAGAGTGATGGCGCAGTCATCTTCGTCGACACCAGACCTCATCATAGACGAGACTCCAATTGAAGTAGACACAGAAGAACAGCAGCACGAAGACATCGCTTCTGAAGCAGAGGATTCAGCTTCCGGAGTCGAGGATCAATCCGAAGATGAAAATCTTCCAGCTGGTCAACAGGTCGGGAGTACAGACGTCGACCCTGTTCACCCCACCATACCTGGACAGGCTTCGATTCCACCTCCACCTTCGGGTCCAGGTGCACACCGACCAAAACCTTCCAACGCCCCGCCTTCTGGCTCAGCAGTGAAGAATACAAAAAAAGCCTCCAGTCGACTCTGGCTCGAGTCAGTCTGCCGGTCCCGAAAAGCAGAAGGTCCTTAAGCCAAAATTAACACCGGCACCAAAGCATCCTTCGGTACCAAAAGTGGTCGAACCGAAAGCAAGTTCAGCACCGAAAGAAGTTCCCAAAGCCACCGAACCAAAAACCACCCCGGTACCGAAAAAAGTCGACCCGAAGAAGGTTCCGGTACCGAAACATACTTCGGCTCCGAAGGTAGATGAGTCTAAACGTACTCCTTGGAACAAAAACTCTGGATCCAAAGAGCACGGATCCTAGGAAAAAGTCTTCGGAACCAAAACCTGCTCCAAAGACAATGGACACTGTTAAACCTAAGAATTTCGGCCCATACCATACAAATCGGCGCCAAAGAGATTTGCCAGTAGAAAAGCTTTTTAAACATGATCCAAAGCAAAAAAACTCTTCATATTAATCCCAAGACTGGACATATCACTTCAGTGCCTCAAAAGAGGAAAATGGACTATCCTAAAACACTGCCAGTTCCTCTAAAAAAGCATGCTCAAACTTCACCAATGAGGATTCCTTCACCAGAAGTAGAAGAACCAGTAGATATTACTCCTGTACATTCACCATCTAGTACACATAGTCTCATACCACAAGATGAGGATGATGGGGATAGTTGCTCACAGGACATACAAAGTGAACATAACATGGATGACATTAATGACCCAGATGATATTCCTGGGCCATCAGGTGACCCATGGGAAGATTATAATGCACCAGATCTGCCACAAGATGATGTATACCCGTCTAGACCATCTCCCCCAGATGACACTATTGGGTTTTAGGAAGCTCATTCATAGAGCAGCCACTTTCCCTGGGGTAGACCTACACACAGATACAATGGAAGAAGACTTCCTAATGGACACACTAATATCATCACATTAGACCACAACCACACTTCCAATACTTAGTGGAGTGGTAAGACATGTACCTGAAATATTTAAAGACCCAGTCAGAGCAAGGGTAATTTGCCCCAGACTAGAAAAGTACAAAGCGGCCCCAACTGATCCAGCATACATTAAAGGACAGTTGCCATTGGACTCAAGTAATGTCCAATGCGAGAAAAAGAGCTAACTCGCAGACAACAGGTTCTAAAGCAATAAATACAGGGCTTTTGTTGCGTAGACATGCATGGTTACGCATCTCTGGGTTTAAACCAGAAGAACAAGCCAGTATCTTAAACCAACCATTTGACCAACAACATCTTTTCAGTCCATCAGTTGATAGTGCACTAGAAAAGATGAAAAAAGATAGACACGGCAAAATCCATGGGAGCTTTACAAACACAAGCCCATAGACCTTCCTTTCGTCGCTTCTCATATAGGGGCGCCTCTAGGGTTTCCAAACCGACAATACCTCCTCATCCTTTACTAGGCGAGGTTTGGTTGGGCGTTTTAAAATAAATTATAGAGAAGGTTATAAAGGAAAGAACAATAAGGGTAGAGGTAGAGGAAACAACAATAGCAACATCTCTACTCCCAAACAGTGACTTCCCTTCCATCCCCCCAGACCATTCCATTCCTGTCGGGGGGGAGGTTACAACAGTTCCTACCTGTCTGGAACTCCACCACCACGGACAGGTGGGTAAGACAAATAATTCAGTCAGGTTATTGCCTGGAACTCACTTTCACTCCTCCAACAATACCACCCAGACAGCGTCCCATGTCACAGGAACACCTCATAGTGTTAAGGCAAGAGGTGGAATCTCTACTGCAAAAGAATGCAATAAAACCAGTCCCAAAACAACATCAAAACACAGGAGTTTATTCCCCTTACTTTCTCATACCCAAAAAGGACAGGTCCCTCCAATTCTATTTTAGGTCTAAGGCACCTAACCCTGTACATACAATCAGACCACTTTCATATGGTCACACTACAACAGGTTCTACCGTTGCTAAAGAAGGGAGACTTCCTTGCCACATTAGATCTCCAGGACGCCTACTTCCACATTCCCATACATCAATCGCACAGAAAGTACCTAAGGTTCATTCTAGAAGGTCAACATTACCAATTCAAGGTACTCCCTTTCGGAGTAACTATAGCACCTCGAGTGTTCACAGTGTTTAGCAGTAGTAGCAGCGCACTTAAGAAGGGACAACATTCATGTCTTATCATATCTGGACCAATGTGTACAGCACCCGCATCAAACAATATGCCTGCTACACAAACTGGGATTCACAGTAAATCAAAAGAAGTGCCATCTCCAACCATCCCGGTCTCAGCAGTATCTGGGTGCCACAGTAGATACCTCCAAGGCAATAGCGTACCCCAAACCAACAAGAATGCAAACTATGCAGGATCAAAAGATTCCAGCCACAACACTCACTACCAGCTCGAGTGTTCATGCAACTAATAGGAATGATGGCATCTTGCATTTTCATAGTGCCATATGCAAGACTACAAATGTGCCCCCTTCAAGAGTGCTTGGCAAGTCAGTGGAATCCGGCTCAGCAACAAATAACAGATCTGGTGGTGGTAGACGACCGGACATATCGCTCACTGCAATGGTGGAACACCAAGAACCTTTCCAAAGGCCAGCCGTTTATAGAACCTGTTCCACAGATAATACTAACCACAGACTCATCTCTCACAGGATGGGGAGCGCATTTACAAAACCACACAGTACAGGGTACATGGACAATGCAACAAAAACTACTCCACATAAATCATCTGGAGTTGCTAGCGATTTTTCCAGCTCTAAAATAGTTTCAGCATTACCTATCAAACAAAGCTGTACTAGTCCGGACGGACAATATGACAGCAATGTATTACATTAAAAAACAAGGAGGAAAACACTCCCTACAGCTCTCCCGGTTGGCATAGAGCATATGGAGATGGCCATTCCTCAAACCATTTTTTTATTAGCAGAACAAATACCAGGAGTTCACAATCCAGTTGCAGATCTGTTAAGTCATCAAAGACAACAGATACACAAATGGAAACTTCATCATCAAGTTCTTCAGAATTTTTTTCAAAAGTGGGGTCAACCAGAAATAGATCTGTTTGCTACAAACCACAACTCCAAATGCCCAAGCTTCGCCGCCAGATACCCACACCCACTATCCAAAGGCAATGCGGTATGGATGAACTGGTCCGTCTCTCCCACTAATTCCATTAGAGGTACGCAAGCTACAGCAACATTCTCTCACATTGATTCTCATAGCACCAATGTGGGCAAGACAACCCTGGTACACCACGCTACTTGAGATGTCAGTAGTACCACATCACAAACTAAAACTCTCTCCACATCTACTAAAACAGAACCATGGAGAGATTATGCATCCAGACCCAATGCAGCTTAATCTAGCGAATTGGCTCCCAAGGTCTTAGAATTTGGATATCTAAATTTACCACCTGATTGTATGTATGTCATAAAAGAAGCAAGATGCCCTACCACTAGAGCATGTTATGCAGCAAAGTGGAAAAGGTTTGTTGTATATTGTACAAATAAAATCAATCCCTTAGATGTTTCCATACAAAACATTATATGCTATCTGTTACATCTGTAAGGATCTAACTTAGCGTATTCCTCAATCAGGTTACATCTTGCTGCTCTAGCAGCAGATCTTCAAAACAGACAACATTTGTCATTGTTTAGAGTACCTGCAATCAAAGCATTTATGGAAGGACGTAAAATAATAATTCCTCCCAGAAAACCACCTTCTCCAGTGTGGAACTTAAATGTTGTCCTCACAACACTTATGGGTCCTCTTTTCGAACCATTACATAAGTGTGAATTTCAGTTCCTTACATGGAAAGTTGCTTTTTTTTAGCAGCGGTTACTTCACTTAGAAGAGTAAGTGAGATACAAGCATTAACAATCCAAGTACAACTTGTACAACTTCATCATCATAAAGTGGTTCAAATCCAAAGTTTCTGCCAAAGGCCATTTCACATTTCCTTCTCAATCAATCTATTGAGTTGAGCACACCATACAAAATACAGTAACAGTTTCGATCAAATCAATGATATCAGTAGGCCATAGAGTTTTCTTTTCTTGCTTTTATTCCAAAAGATCTTCACATACAAGTAGCCAATGCGTTTCGTCCGAAGGACGTCTTCAGGGCGAAAGGTATCAAAGAGTGGATCATGGATTAATCATTCCAAGGCTTTTTCTCGAGGCATTTCTTCAAATAAGTGGCATGGATAGCCTGATTTTAAAATACATTAGTCTGTTCTTCTCAGATGGATTTTGATAGGACGGAAACGTAATGGAATGGCATCATTATTTATATCCAATTCCGGTGATATATGTGGTCACCATAGGTAGTTGCGGCGTCTACGTCTTCCCTCGGTCACTGCCTCGAGTTGATGGTGCGCATCGTATGGTGTGCTGAACCATTGTGGTGTATTGTAAAAAGTGCCTTAGGGCATTGACTTTGGAAGCCTAGGGGTATATGGCTTTAGGTTTCTGGCACCCACAAACATAACCAGACCGGAAGATAGTGGTTGTAGTGCAGTCATTTTATTGCCCTATACCCTTGTCGTAGTATTGCCAATCTATTGAGTTGCCAGTATTTTTTCCCCAACCACAAACCGTGGCAGAAAGAGCTCTACATACATTAGATGTAAAAAGAGCGCTTCTTTACTACATTGATAGGACGAAACCTTTTCGTAAAACAAAACAACTGTTTGTGTCTTTTTCTCCTCCACATAAGTGAAATCCAATTTCAAAATCAGGCATTGCAAGATGGATTGTTAAATGCATTCAAATTTGTTATCAAAAACCAAAACGCACTCTATCCATTCCCCCTAGGGCTCATTCTACCCGTAAATTAGGGGCATCTATGGCATTCCTAGGGAACATACCATTAGATGACCTCTGTAAAGCAGCTACATGGTCTACTCCGCACACATTTACAAAACACTACTGTGTAGATGTGCAGCAAAACAACAAGCAAGTGTGGGCCAGGCTGTACTCCAAACAATATTTCAAACTACTGCAACAGACGCGGGTGGTCGCCGCGAAGGGAGAAACTGATGTGCAAACTATGCAATAGTGTGTGGTCTGCAGCCCATATACCTCGAACGGAAAATG
Organism: Lissotriton helveticus; assembly: GCF_964261635.1. NCBI lineage: Eukaryota > Metazoa > Chordata > Amphibia > Caudata > Salamandridae > Lissotriton > Lissotriton helveticus. Next base: position 484,381,089 of record NC_136057.1, on the reverse strand, counting down.
CTACTTACCAGTATGCATCTGTTCTTTGCATGTAGGGCTGCAGAACCACACACGCCCACCCGCCTCCCCGGCTACCTGTGTCTGTTCCATTATTATCTTATTTAGATGCACAATACTTGGTCATCTCTATATGTACTTATACAACTCATGCCCAATGGCGAAAACAATCTGAAGATGGAGTCGATGCCCATGCGCACTATGATCTAAGGGAGGAGTCATCCAACAGACAAAGACTCTTCCAAGACCACAACAAAGTGTATTCATCCAGGCCCACCACCAGATAGTGATCTAATGCAATAGTGTGTGGTTCTGCAGCCCTACATGCCAAGAACAGATGCATAATGGTAAGTATCATTTTCCTTATTTTACATATGCTCCGAGGTCCCCGCACGTGGGTGGGACTATTCAGTGCTTATGATTTTGAAGAGTATATCCCTGGAAGAGAACTAGGATTACAGGTAAGTAACTTAACCTTTCTCTTCCAGGGGATACTCATTAATAGTCATAAGCACTGAATTATCTCCGCCCATGAGCGGGAACCCGGAACGCATAACAATATACATATATATGTGTAAATATATCAAAAAGTACATTGTACTAAAATAATTATACACATATACATGTATAACAACCATAATATGCAGCCTAACATACACATAGGCTAATAAAGCCAACCTTACACACGTTCTGAAGCATGAAAATATGCTAAATATAAATGCAATAAACAGGCATGAGCCCAAAATGCATTTCATAACCATGAAAAACTTTTATTTTCATCAAAGAACCTGTTGTAAACAGTTATTAGCCTAAAAGGCTGCATATGAAAAATTGTCTGTGTACAGAAAATCAGACTGGCACCCTGCCTTTAAGGCCCCAGAGAATCTGCACACTTTGCCTTTAAGGCCTCTAGGAGAACTCTGTTCCCATCATGCACCACAGGTGACAGGTCAGTTCTTTTTTCCGGCTTGTTCTGTGAGGAACCTGGAACTTGAGCTCTGCTCATTTGTAGTATTTTCTGTCAGAAGTTGGTTTTTTCTTACCTTTTTTTGACAAAAGAATATTTTGGTGGAGTTTTCTATCTTGTTCTGACTAACTGTTGGTATTTTTTAGTCAGAATGCCACCTTTATTTTACAAATGTCCTTCCTGTGGGAAGAAGATGTCAAAAACGGATCCACACTCTGTTTGTGTGGTGTCTTCCAGCTTCTCATAAGGTGGAGGATTGTTATCACTGCCTCAACCTTTCTAGTAGAACTTTAAGAGAAAGGGAGAAAATGAGGTTGCTGGGCCTTCTGGAGAGAGAAAACCATGGTGAGAAGAGTTCCAAGGGCTTATTCTCCTCTTCCAAGCCATCTTCTCATCCTAAACGTCGAAGATCAGCGTCTCCAGAAGGTAGATCTAAGAAAACTCGACTCCAGGGAGCGTCGCCGTCAAAAAAGACATTGTCGACGTCGAGACGTTCGCCGTCGAAATCTCTTTCGACGTCGAGACATCTGGTGTCGATTGCTGTAAAGATGACGTCGGGGGTGCCATGTCCGACGTCGAAGGCTCGTGAGAAGTCGACGTCGAGAGAAGAGAGGCGTCCGACGACGAAGGTGTCGACGTCGAAGGATGGTGTGTCGACGTCGAAGGATGGTGTGTCGACGTCGAAGGATGGTGTGTCGACGTCGAAGGATGGTGTGTCGACGTCGAAGGATGGTGTGTCGACGTCAAAGGATGGTGTGTCGACGTCGAAGGATGGTGTGTCGACGTCGAAGGATGGTGTGTCGACGTCGAGGAAAGTTTCGACGTCGAAGGAGAGACCGAGGTCGAGATAGAGACTTACGACGTCTTTGAAGAAGGTGTCGACGTCGAGAGAAAGGACGACGTCGAAGGAGTCGACGTCGAGACCTAAAAAGAGAAGATCAAGGTCTCCATCGCGACATAGGTCGATGTCGAAGTCTGCTTTAGGCTCGAAGCATGGAGTGTCTCGGTCTCCCCCACCCGAACATGGGTCGGCGTCGAGACTATCCAGACCTGCCTCTCGGACCTCAATTAGGTCTTTGTCGAGGTCAGACATCAGTCCAGAACATTTGTCTTCTCCGCGTGACCAGCAAGACGACAGGTCTGCGGTGGGACAAGAGGTAGTGCACCAGGACTCGTCTGTGGTGGCTCATTCGGGCTCAACCTCAGAACAGGTGTCGGATGATAGACAATTGGTGCCCAGACAACGGACTCCATCTGGCTCATTGTTTTCTGAGCACAGTGTAGTTTCCAGAGCCTCCAAGTCTTCCACTGGACTGAATATTGTGCAGGTGTCACCTGAGGCTTCACCTGAGCGTGTAGGGCGGCCTAGTAACTTGTCTCCGAGGTGGCTGGAAAGCCTGAGACATTGGAAAATGCGTCCAGATGCAGGACTGATGGGGATGAGGGCTCTGGTCCCTCAGACGGAGCTGCATAGAAGATCACGCTCTAGGTCCTTAGTGAGAGAGAAATCACATTCACGGGAGCGAATGAGGCAGCGATCGGCAACTCCTCCGAGGCGGAGTAGGTCTCCTTCCTCATCTTCTACGTCTTCGAAGTCTTCTTTAAGATCTTCCTATAGAGACTATTCTCCCACAATCTCATCTACTCCCCCTTCCAGAGTGTCTCCAGTGGATGATTTGGGCACATTTAATGTGTTGTGTCGTGGGGCGAATAAGTTCAAGATCAAGATGGCAGTTCCTCAAATAGCAACGTCAGTCATCTTTGAAACCCTACATCACAAGACGACTGGTAGACCTCTTCTGCCGTTAGTGCCCGGATTAATAGAACCAGCAATGAGAACTTTCTTAACTCTGGCCACGGTGGGTTCTGGTCCTTCTAGGATTGCTAAGAAGTACAGGGCTCCAGCAGAGGATCCTTTATTTTTGCGTTCTGACCCTCCTCCAGATTCACTTATTGTGGCGGCAGTCAGAAAAGCACATTCTGCGGCATCTACCTCTTCTGCTCCACCTGAAAAGGATAGTAAGAGTATGGATTCCTTGGGGAGAGGAATGTGCAACACCTCAGGTTCGGTCATGAGAGTGGCCAGTGCGTCAGCCTTATTGGGTCGCTATGATCGTCTGCTCTGGGACTCAGTGACTCGTTTTGCAGATAAACTCCCTAAGGAGGATCAGAAAGACTTCCTGGAAATAGTGGAAGAAGGAGGATTGGTGGCTAACCAGAGTATTAGTGCGGCTGCTGATGCGGCGGATCTGTCAGCTCATGGTTATGCACATGGTGTTTGTGCTAGACGTACGGCTTAGCATCGCCTTACGGGACTTAAGCCAGAGGCGCAGATAAAGATGGTGAATTTACCTTTCAATGGTTCGAATCTATTTGGCTCTCACGCTGACGACGAAATGTCTAAAATGAAAGTGGAGTTGGACACCCTGAAAGCTGTCGGTCTTGAAAAGAAAACAGAATTTCGACGTCGGGGTAATTTTCGTCCCTTTGACAAAAGATCTTTTCAGCAGAGGGGCCGGGCCAACAGTCGAATTAGTCCTCGCAAAATCAAGGCCAGAATCAGCAGAGGTCGTAATTTCAACAGCGACGACCTGGGCGAGGCAGAGGCAATGGAAACAGGCAGCAATCCTCTGCTACCAAGCAGCCTCAAAAGCAATGAACGGATGCTTCCTCCACAACCGTGTGCCACTCCGGTTGGAGGAAGTATTGTGTGGTATCTGGACGAGTGGAAGCAAATCACAAAGGACAGATGGGTGCTGAGTATTATTCAGAGCGGGTACCTTTTGAGATTCTAGAAGCCCCCTCCTTTCATTCGCCCCTTAAGGATGGTTCAGTGGAATATAAGGCGCTTGCAGCAGGAAGCGAACGTCCTTCTGAAGAAGAACGCCATAGAACCAGTACCATCTCCACAGAGAGGTCAAGGCCTGTACTCTCGATTTTTTTCTCGTACAGAAAAAAGGTCCAGCTACGGAGTTCAGACCCATTCTGGATCTGAGAGTATTGAACAAATTCATTCGGAAGGAGAAATTTCGAATGCTGGCTCTTAATCAGATTTTCCCTCAATTACACCAAGGGGATTGGATGTGCTCCATCGATCTGAAAGATGCGTACTTTCATATTCCGGTATCCAGAAAGCATCGCAAGTTCCTCAGGTTCCAAGTAGGGGTTCATCATTACCAGTACTCAGTACTCCCTTTTGGCCTGAGATCAGCTCCCAGAACATTTTCAAAATGTATGGAGGTAGTGGCAGCTTGTCTTCGAAAGAGACAGATTTTCATATATCCGTACTTAGACGACTGGCTTCTGAAGAGTTCATCCCCATCGCTACTAGAAGAACATCTATCGATATGCCTCCAACTCATTTGCAAGTTGGGTCTGCAAGTCAACTACAAGAAGTCTATAATGAATCACACCCAGAAAATCCACTACCTGGGTGCGCAGCTGGACACAGAAAACGAAAACGTGTGTCCTTCGGAGGAGAGATGGTCATCTATCAAGGCGAAGTGCGTGCTTCTCCTCCAGTATGCTTGTCCGACAGTTCGGCAAGTATCCTCTCTCATGGGGTCCATGGCATCATGCATATTCATCGTGCCAAACGCACGTTTGCAGATGCGTCCTCTGCAGCAGTGTCTGGAAGATCAGTGGAAACAGAGTACGGGACGCTGGGAGGATCTAATTCATCTCCAACAGTCGGCAAGAGATTCCATTCGGTGGTGGATGAAGAAGGCACACTTGATGAAGGGAGTTCCTTTTCATCAGGACCCACCAACGCAGACTCTCATCACAGATGCCTCTCTCCTTGGTTGGGGGGCACATATGGGCCCTCTTCAGGTACAAGGGCTATGGTCAGACTTCGAGAAAGGATATCACATCAATCTACTCGAACTCAGAGCGGTCCATCTTGCTCTCAAGTCTCTGGCTCCATCTCTACAGACTCGGTCCCTTCTGGTACAAACAGACAATACCACAACAATGTATTATCTAAACAAGCAGGGGGGTACCAGATCCAGCACTCTGTCCATAGAAGCCCAGACCATCTGGCATTGGTTACTTGCAAGGGACCTGTCCATAACAGCAGTTCACCTACCAGGAAGTCTCAACTCAGAGGCGGACGGCCTCAGCCGAGACTTCGTCGAAGCGCACGACTGGGTTCTCAACGAAGACGTCGCGCACAGCATTTTCCAGGCTTGGGGAACACCAGACATCGATCTGTTCGCAGACGCGGCAAACGCAAAATGCCCCGTCTTCACGTCCAGGTTTTCCCAGAAAGGGTCTCAAGGGAATGCCCTTTTGATAGACTGGTGTCAAAATTGGCTGTACGCCTTTCCACCGACACCGTTGATACCAGCAGTGATCAACCGCATGTACAAGACCAACTCCAGAATGATACTGATTTGCCCGGAGTGGCCACGCCAGTGGTGGTTCCCAGATCTCCTCCAGTTGTCCATCAGGCCACACAGGAGATTGCCTTGTCGCCCGGATCTTCTGTCCAAGCAGCAGGGGCGAGTGTTTCACCCGAATCTGCCCTCCCTGCGCTTGGCAGCATGGCTCCTGAAGTCATCCAGTACGGACATTTACAGCTGAATCCGGAGTGTATGAACATTCTTAAGGAGGCAAAGCGGCCTTCTACAAGACAATCCTACGGATTTAAGTGGAAACGCTTTTACCTCTGGTGTCAGAGTAAAGGTCTTGATCCTATTCATGGTCAAGAACAGGTGATCTTGCCTTATCTTCTTTACCTTGCTGAGTCTGGTTTGCAGTTTAGTTCTATCAAGGTCCATCTTGCTGCAATAACGGCTTATAGAAAATCGCCTACACAGATATCGTTTTTTCGGATGCCTGTGGTGAAGGATTTTCTAGAAGGGTTAAGGAAGGTTTTTCCTCCAGTCAGGTCTCCTTCTCCACCTTGGGAGCTTAATGTGGTATTGACTAAGTTGATGGGTCCACCATTTGAGCCCATACATAAAGCAACACTTATCTTGGAAGGTAGCATTCCTGGTAGCCATCACTTCTGCTCGTAGAGTGAGCGAGATTCAGGCTCTGTGTTGCAAGGAACCATACACAGTTTTTCATGGAAACAGAGTGGTGCTTAGGACTCATCCTGCTTTTCTACCAAAGGTGGTGTCGGATTTTCATGTGAACCAATCCATAACATTGCCTACTTTCTTTCCAAACCCTTCGAGTCCGGCTGAGCGGACTTTGCATTCATTGGATCTAAAGAGGGTTTTGAAATTTTACTTAGATAAAACAAAGTCGTTGAGACACACGGACCGTTTGTTTGTGAACTATGGTCCTACGAATACTGGTTTGGCAGCATTCAAGAGATCCATTTCTAGATGGATAGTGTCATGTATCTTACTGGCTTATCAGCTAGCCCACAAGTCTTTATCAGGTAGACCTAGGGCTCATTCTACGAGAGGGAAAGCTGCTACCACGGCTCTCCTTAGGAATGTGGCTATGTCAGAGATATGTAAAGCAGCTACTTGGCGTTCAGTGCATACGTTTACACGTCATTACTGCTTGGATTCTGATGCGCAGGTTGATGCACAAGTGGGGCAAGCATCACTCAGAAATTTGTTTGCTGTTTCTAGTTAAACACTGTGTTGTTAAAAGTGCATCTATGCATTTATCTGTTCGCCCGCTTCTAGTGGGTATGAGCTTGCTACTCTATTCAGTGCTTATGACTATTAATGAGTATCCCCTGGAAGAGAAGGATTAGTTACCTGTAATCCTAGTTCTCTTCCAGGGGTATACTCATTAAAGTCATAAGCACCCTCCCGCCTCCCCGGGCGAGCAGTAGCATTGAAGTTTTTTCAATATGTATTATGAAGTTTTTAAGTGCAGATTCCTGCTAAAAGTTTACTGTACCGTACAAAAGAACTGACCTAACTGTCACCTGTGGTGCATGATGGGAACAGAGTTCTCCTAGAGGCCTTAAAGGCAAAGTGTGCAGATTCTCTGGGGCCTTAAAGGCAGGGTGCCAGTCTGATTTTCTGTACACAGACAATTTTTCATATGCAGCCTTTTAGGCTAATAACTGTTTACAACAGGTTCTTTGATGAAAATAAAAGTTTTTCATGGTTATGAAATGCATTTTGGGCTCATGCCTGTTTATTGCATTTATATTTAGCATATTTTCATGCTTCAGAACGTGTGTAAGGTTGGCTTTATTAGCCTATGTGTATATGTTAGGCTGCATATTATGGTTGTTATACATGTATATGTGTATAATTATTTTAGTACAATGTACTTTTTGATATATTTACACATATATATGTATATTGTTATGTGTTCCGGGTTCCCGCTCATGGGCGGAGATAATTCAGTGCTTATGACTTTAATGAGTATACCCCTGGAAGAGAACTAGGATTACAGGTAAGTAACTAATCCTTACTGCCCACCCACCTTTTTTTACTGTGGAGTGGTCTCTCCCGCAAATCTAAAAATGTCCCAAATTGGAGATCTGCACATTGGTACTACCAATTGTTTTTCTGGCCTGCATCTGAGGGTGCAGAAAGAGTAGAGTATGAAACAGATGGTGTGCAGCGGTGTTGCTTGTATGCGGCTCCTTTCCATCACTTCCGGGGCAGAAAGAACTCAATGCAAAGCTGCACGGTTCCACCTAGCAGCATGCAAGAGCATTTCTTTGAACATTTCTGGATCTAGTCTGGCGCCTGTGGAATATTTTAAAGGTTGGGAATCAGTGGTTAAAGTATCATTCGAAAAGAGCTTTATTAAGGGGAAGTCAGTTGTTCTAGTGAGCAAACAAACTTTAAATTACACACATTATTATAATTTATATTTTGCAGGTTATTTTCTTTTATTTGAGCTGCATTCCAAGGTCTCAACATTCCAAAACATTGGAAAGGTTATGTTCCATGATGCCTTCTAATCCTGGACTGGCTCTAAGGTAAGAATCAAGAGAAACAATATATTTGTGTTTTGGTAGTAGATTGTTAATAGTATATATTTCCGAGCAAACTCTGTAATTCCTTTTCTCTAGAAATGTATTTGAAAGCTGAAATGTCAAACAATAAAAATTATATTTTTGATCGAATTGCAGAATCCTCACCTTTGGAATCTTCTAAAGAGCTAGACAGGTTCAGTAAATTTTTTCTTTCCACTAGTTCCCGATGATCGATAGGTGGCGCTGCCTGACTCTGTGGCATCTCTGGAAGTGACTACACATAGCTTGGATCTAGGCTTCATCCCTGGGTGCCAAAGTCGGCTCCTCTTTTTCCACGCGCTTTGATATGAATCTGGAACTCTGCTCCTAAATGTGGCATTGTTTTTACTGATTTCACACACATCATTTTGACAGTATACATTTTAGTTTCCCACTGAAACTACAGGATTTATTAAGCTGTGCTAAGCTTGTAAACTTCTAATCACAAATTTCTCTCCTATTGAATATTCGCCATGCTGGCTACTTTCTTTCCTCACCACCAGACACAGATCATTAGCTACCTCTTTGAGACCGTCGCCTCACAATTTACAGTGTGCAAGGGAAAAATCACCTCCCAAAATGACCGGTTTTAAACCATGAAAGATCTTTTGCAAGCAAATGGCTGTGACAAATCATCATCCCGTTTGCTTGTGGTGCCTGGGGTCGAGTTACAACTCCAAGGCCTGCAGTGACTGCGCATTGATGAACGCAAAGGCCATGCAGGACCGTCAGGTGAAACACTGTTGCCAAGCCATGTAATGATTGGTCCAAGGGTCGATCTCTTTAACTCTCCTGGTCCAGAAGTTGGAGTCGATCTAGCGGTTGATCGTCATACTCTAAATTTTCAGGTAAGTCAAAGGAAAAACAAAAAAATCCTAGCAAGATTCTGGCCTCTTCCCAACACTCTTACTCCTGAATACCTCTTGATCTCTCGCTCCCAAAGTCGATCAATGTTGAAGCCAATCCTGTAGCTCGATCCGATCCGGCACAACCAGAGTTTGTGGGCCGTCTTTGACACCAAGAGATATCCAAGAGTTCCACAATACCAGAATCCATCCGGTTCCATAGGCGCCAATGCTCACTCCACTCACACCAGACACCAAAGTGCCCATTGTGCTCTCTGACCTCGAAGGAGGCCATGTTTGTTTACTCTTGAACAGATACCTTCTCCATCTGATACATTTAGCGTCCCTCCTCTGCAAATATTTGTTGTTTGTGGTGGATTCAAATAATGACTGCTAGAGAGGAAATTGGCCTACAATATCACAAAGAAAACTGGTATGTTGACATCCGATTCCTGTGATCTTGACTCCTCTCCTGAATCCGCATTGTCTAACCATCTGGTTCTGTCACTTAGAAAAAATGCTTCTTTTCCAACGGCCATGTGATGGCAGCCAAGGTTCTTGACCTCCAGCTCTCCACCATAGATGTCAAAACCAATGTCCTGACCGAAGTACTCCAGCAGGGGTAAACCACTATGGAACCCCTACTGCTTTTCGAAGAGATAGTAAATCATTAAGTTGAGGTGCCACCAACCTGCCTTTAGGGACCCCAGCATTTTGTCTCCTCACCTCTCTCCTCAGACCATGATGCAGGCTTCAGACTGACAAATCCTAATTCTTTTCTGACAATTCCCACGGATAGGGATTCCAAGAGAGTGAAGATATTTGGGAAGAGTGTATTTTCTTCCACTAATTTGGCCTTTAGTTTGTCAATGCCAGTTGCTTGCTAGCCCACTTTTTCCTCACCCTCTGCTCGGTTGCTCAAGTCCTGCCAGGCATCTTGGAAGGCCTTTGCCCTGTCGTACCCCAAGCCATAAAGGACGACTGAGACTGTCAAATTCATAGTATGTTGCAGACTGGATACAACAGATTACATCGGGTGAGCCATTGTTACTAGTGTCGCAATCCATCTCCATGTCTGATTGCAGTTGACAGGGTTGTCAAGAAATGGCCAATCGCCCCCTATTGACATGCCCTTTAACGGGACTCCCTTCTCTGGACAGGGATGAATCTGCTCTGGAGCACAAAAAGAGCAGGGCCACAGCAGGTCCCCTGGGCTTATCTCCCATGCCTCGCCAGCTGCAGCCACCCTATTGTTTTTGTTATCTCAGCATTCGTATCTCAGACAGCCACTCTAGCCCCAGCAGGTTGCCAGCAATTTTACAATTGAGGCTGTGGCCCTCTGACCCCATTGTCTGGAGCAAGGTGGCAGCCAGTCTACTTCTCACTCTCACAGCCCCTCGTGCCACACTCCTTTAGCATACCCTTATTAGAGCTCAGCCACCTGGTTGGAGGCAGGATCCAACAACTCTTACTGGCTACAACATCCAACATTATGTCCTGCAAATTATCCAGAAGGGGTACTACCTACCCTACATGGCTACTCTGCCGCACTTTCCACCATCTCCAGAATTACTGACTGAGGACCATCTGTCTCTTTTTCGGTAGAAAGTGCAAGTCCTTTTAGCCAACATGGCTATCAAAAGCGTGCCTGCACTAGAAGGGGGCCATGGCTGTTGTCACCACTACTTTCAGGTGCCAAAGTAGTACTGAGAACGTTGGCCTAATTTAGACCAGCACCCTCTCAATACCTTCCTCTGCAATGACCAGTTCAAAACGCTCACTCTGGCCCAGGTTTATATGCCCTCTGGATTGGATGGTCACATTGGATCTGCAGGATGCCTATTTCCATATACCTGTAATGCCGCCCCATCAGCACTACCTAAAGTTTGTGGTGGGACAGGAGCAATTTGTTTGCTGTACTCTTTTGATCTTAGCCTTGCCCTTTGGGTGTTCACCAAAGTTTTGACAGTGGAAGCAGCATATCTTCTGAGGTCACGGTTCCCGGTCTATTCTTACATAGACGACTGGCTGTTGAAGGTAGGCTCACCCCTCTTCAAAAACCCCCAGACGACTGCGAACCTCCTCATCTTTGCAAATCTGTCAACATTCCAAAGGTCACACCTAACTCCTTAGATGATCCCCCTTCATTCGAGCCATTCCGGATACTGTTGAGAATATTCTCCAGATATCAGACTGGATCCTTAAATTTTCTGCAGTTCCTCTGCTCGCCGGGCAGGGGCACCGTGTAGATCTGCACTAACAGTGTTGTGTACCGGATATGACACGAGGGGCCAATTTCGGTGCCAGTCCCATGCACGTCAACTGAGTTAGACAAGCTGTTTTACGCCAGTCTAGCGCATGTACGTCAGTTGATGTGGAGAGGCTGTCTGCTCCCCTCCCTCAACGCAGAGACCCCGCAGCAAATTGGCTTTGACCAGTGTGCAGATTCCTAGACTTGGACTCTCATTAAGGGATAGAGTTCAATACACAAACCTAGGTGGGTGGGTGAGGAACCTGTTAACAGACTTCCAGAAAGAATGTCACCGACGGTAAGGAACGTTTTCTTTTGACAGACTTCTAACTGCCGATAACTTGAATAGATGCCAAAACAGCCACAAGGTCCTCTGTGGTGTGGCCGAAGTCCAGTCGCCTGATGTCGCTGTCTCATCCAAATCCTTCTCTGGCCTGTAGCTTGCCTTCTGGATGAACAAGCTGCACTCAGACTACTCTTCTGGGTCCAACAGACTTGGGGGTAACTTCTAAACAACAAGTCCTGGTCCATGGTGCTGCACAACAGCAGTGAGTGACAATCCTGGAATCTGGGCTACCACTCGCCCTTTACAGCCTTCTTCAGCAGTTGTGTTCCTGTACTGCAAACACGTGATTTGGCTGACCCTGGGATTCTCTTTGCTCTGACTAAGCTATTGATAGGACTTTTCCTTCAGAAGGACACAGCAGGCACTGCCCCCCCTACTTTGCTAGCCAACAGGTGCAGTCCATGTCTGTGCAGCCTCTCTTCACTAGGAACTTAATGCAGTAGGGCAGCCCTCCTTCGGTTGAGATCTGGGTGCTAGCTGTGTCCTATTTATGAACAGAAAATGCCCTCAGGGTAGGATGTGTTTGGCAGTTATTTGACTACCAGGTTTCCTCCTTCCTGATGACCACTTCCTGGGACATGTGGCATCTGGCAACCCTCAGATGCACCAGTCTGCCACTTCCAAGATGCAGTACCCATCTCTCTGCGTCCCGTGCTCCTCAGCCCAACCCAGAGTTGTGGCCTCTGAAAAAATGGTTTTAAAAGGGGTTTACCCTCTTTTCCTGTTGCCAGTTAATCTGCCTAAACAATAGGGCTGCCACTCTCCCAGGCATTCCCCATTTGCCTTTCAAAGGTGGCTTCCTCTTTTAAACACTCCTTTTGGGCTAACACCTGTTTGGCTTTCTGCAGGAGAGAGATAACCTCTCTCGCCAATGCAAGCCCCTATTGCCTCCTTTAAACCACATTCAGCACCTTTCAGCAGTTAGTATAGCCGAGTCAGCGTGTAACCCTGCACGGACGGCGAAGTCTTTCCACAGTAATAAAAAGTTTTGTGATTTTACTGTCAGAACACGTGCACTACATATTCTTCCCATTAAATATGCTGCACCCTGCCTTAAGACTTGTTGGTCCTGCATTGGGGGTGGCTTACACATATGGGGACAGTAGACTTTGCCATGACTCTTAAAGGGCAAAATTGGGCTAGCAGTTTGAAACTACCCTTCCAGTCTGCAAAGGCCGACTAGGAGACTTGTTACCTTTGTCACACCCAGGGTGACACATGTGCTACTATCCCTGGGGTGATTATAACTTCTTGGCCCTCAGTACCCTGGGTCCCATACACTATGGACTTACAGGTATGTAAGCCTATGTCGATTGGGTATAGCCAATGTAACATGCATATTTTGGGGTCAGGGCTCTGACACTGGGATCTAGTTAGCAGGCCTTGGTACACATGAGTCGACAAACCAGCAGCATCGGTCAAAAAACCTGGGCGTGTCCATACAAAAAGAGGTATTTCCGTGCAGCCCCTCTTTATATGGATACTTTTCTCAACCTCCATAATTGTAGTAGCTTAGACTCTTTTCCTAAAAGTGAATCGATTTTATATTTGGGTCACCTCCGTATTTGTTTGCAGGGCGCTAGAGTTGTTAAATTTGCAGTTATCAAAGTTGTAAATCAAGGCAATCTTAATGACTTAAGTTTTTACAATTTAGGTTATCCTGAACCCCTACAGTATTGTCATTTAGAGAGGAGTTGGCCTAACGGCTAGGGCGCTCGACCTCGGACCTGGAGGAACTGGATTCGAGTCTCGGTAACGACGCCAAACATCCTGTGATTCTGGGCAAATCACTTAATCTCCCCGTGCCTAACAAAAAAAAAAAAAATGAATGTGTGTCCTCATGTAACGTAACTGGTGCTATGTAAAGCGCTCTGATACCCGATTCGGTTCGGGTCTAGTTCGCGCTATATAAAACTCTGCCAAAAAAAAAATGTAACAATTCCCTGACCGAGGTTGATCCAAACCATTTTCAGCACCAACTGATCTGCCAGATTGCTCAGTCGTGCTGGTCTGCTCCTGGATACTCATTCTTCTGATGGATTCTTCTAATCGCAGACTTATCATCTTTGGACTATGCCCAGGCACCATACTGGATCCAAAAGATTTAATCATTGCTTCTACGTGTCAGTAGGTGGTTTGCCGTGCAGCTCCATGTTGACTTCATTCCAGCTTAAAGTGAAAATTGAACCACATACAAGTGCCACCCCTCTGTCAATGTCTGTCAGTTTCTTTCCCCGTCTCCGTATGCCAGGTTTTGCTCCCATCTACGTCAGTTGACAATTTGTTCTTACAAATGTGTATTTTTTTCTGTGTGCAAGGGAACTATCCCCTCCTAAATCTACAGGGTTTAAGCCTCGTAGGCACTGTTGAAAACTGTTCGACAGATCCCCCACGAAGTGTGCCTAAAGTATTTGGGTTCAGAGCATGACTTGAGTTCTCATGAGGAGTGTGCTCTTATGACTCCATAGGCAATCTGGGATCGTGAAAGACCCACTTCTGCTCGAAGCAGAGATCACAGACCTGTTCCTGCCCTCTGGGCCTTTTCGATGACTAGTCCTTGTCGTAGTCCAAGCCTTCAGTATGTCGAAGTGGCAGCACAAGAAAGCCAGGCAGGATTCGTCTTAGTCGCTCTATTTTTAGCTTGAGGAGCCGCAAGGACATTAGGGTGACTCGTACCCTCTCTCCCTGTTTTCTGACAAAGCACCAATTTTGAAACTGATGCTATTGCACTCTGCAACGTCTCAACAGATTGAGGGCTTTAGAGAGACCATGTTGCAAATCTTTGCTCTTGCTCCCTCTGGCAAGCCTTGTGGCCCCAAGGATCCACAGAGGCCTTCAGTTGGGGTGACTCCCAGTGTGCCGCTTGTGGTCTGTTCCAATGCCGGAGCAGACTTCCAATCTTGCACTAATATCCATACCACTCCCTGTGGTAAAAAAGATATATATATATATATCAAAACAAAACCCTTTCAGGCATAGAGTGACTCATAAATTATGCAAAAAAGGAGAGAACTCTGGGTAGTTCTCAAGTTTAGGTGGAAAGCAAATATATATATATATATATATAGATAGATAGATAGATAGATAGATAGATAGATATAGATATATCTCCATACTAA
>NC_136057.1:484359118-484361618 GCF_964261635.1 Lissotriton helveticus | reverse complement strand
ACCCCCACTCTGGAAACTTCCAAGGTGGGGCAGGGTTCCGGCTACGCCCAGCCGGGAGCAGCCCATATAAGGCAGGTCCTGCTGCCACGCCTCGGCCAGGAGATCCTAACGTAGGGTGTAGCCGAAGGAGAGGCCGAGGCCAGCGGGACCCGGCCAGGGGATTGCCTTTACAACGCTGAACAGTTGCAGGGGGGGGGGAAATGTCTCCTCGACCCTCCCCTCTCTCTCCCAGTCCGGCCGCGGTGGCCCTTGAGAGTTGCAGGTAGTCCCGCCACATGCTCTTCCGGTCCGACCACCAACGGTCGGGGGGCCGAGGCCGACGGGATCCGGCTGCAGCCGATAAACCAAGAAACCCGTTCATGGGGCCAGAGCCAGGGGCGTCCGGCCGACATCCACCGGAAGCCCGGCCCGAAGACGGACGGGACACTTCTTTCTTTTATAATGGCTGCGACAACACTGGGGGGGGATGTCTTGCACATGCCTCCGACCCCCCCCTCGTCCTCATCGCCTGGTCCGGCCATAACAAATCTCAAGCGAGACGCCGTGGGGTGCACTGGGAGGGAGAGACGGTGCGAACAGGCCTCTCCCGCCTCCCCAGGTGGAGACTTCCCAGCTGCACCCTCAGCGCTCCAGGCGCCCGGAAAACGGTTCTTCCACTGTGGCCATGCTGCAACGTCTCGCCCGGCAGGGTGGAGCCCGTCCGCTCATGTGACCCCGCGATCGCCGGTAGCTGCCGAACTCTCAAAATGGCGGTCGACCTGGCAAGAGCGGGCCCAGCATAAAGAAATGGCCCGGTCACTGGTTGACTCCACCACCGTAGTCCTCCACGACCTTGAAGATTCTAGAGGAGCCGCGGGAGTCTCCGACCCCCGATGGGGAATGACTGCCATGATCGCCCGTGGAGTGACGAAACTGTATCCGCGGGACGTCGGCGCTCCCATGCTGGCGCCAGCCTCACTTTGAATTACTAGAATCCTGCAGACCTCACTTCCGGTGAAAGCACAGTGTGACCCGGTAGGAAAAATTATTGCACCCCCTCCCCTTTTTGACTGATAGTTCAAACCACCGATCCTTTCCTTTGCCCTTTTAACGGAACTTTGGACTGCCTCCCCCTCTTTTACATTTTCTAGAGAAAACAAAACATTAACCACTACATTAGCATAGCAGTTGACACCAGAACTGTTTTCAAATTGAAAACCAACAACATCTTCAACAGAATCCTTTTTGTTTCTGCTGTGACCCTGCTACAGCACAGGCATTGTCCCCAGCAGTAATTCTGCAATGCCGGTAAGAATAGCTGTGGTGCCTACTGGACTCACTCACCCCCGCGGCGCCCCACGCCGTTTTTTGCTGGGCGGCAACTTACTAGACATCACTTTCGTGCCATCTAGATTTCAGCGCGTTCTGCTGCCTTGGAACTATTCGCACAACAGACCGCTACTGACAAGAATATTTCATTATTGGTGCTGTCAATTTCAATAAATCTATTGGATAATTAAAAAGAAATTGCCACGGTCTCTTCGTTGTTTAAATGTTTTTACTGTTTTTGTTTTGTTGTATATATTTATATGTTATTAAAGTTTTATATTCCTACTACTTTGTTGGAGTGCTATATATTTTTAATGTGACACATAATTGTAAAAACTTTGATGTACAAAGAGTCATTCCTGGAATCTTCCGCTTCAGGCTCGGTCCCCTCCCCAATCACAATACAGGATGGTTTTCAGATAGTAGGAACACGTGTGGTGTGACGGATCTCATCGGGTGTGGGCCTTGATCTACTATAACTCCTTTGAAGAGGGGTGATTCTTTACAGCTGGGGCCATAAACTACATCTGCAGGGCTAGCTGATAGCCTGGACAATCGGACACAGAGAAAGAGGAGTGTCAGAGGGTGCGGTAGTGAATAGGGCGAAAGGGAGGTGTCGGGCGGGCACAGAGTGTGATTCTCAGGGAAGAGCAGCGCAGATGGGGGGAGGTTTATTGCCCATGCATAAGACAGAGAGCGGTGGTGACCAGTGCCTAGGGAAGATGCTTGCGTGGGTGAGGAGCCATGCTACGAATCGACAGCGTGCAGAGAGTGGGTCTGGTCAAGACATCTAAAATGGCTGCCGTGCACGACAAAAGTGTGGCATTTCAAAAAAGGCAAGATGGCGCAGACAATGTTTTTCAACACTTCCTCATTTCCTTCGAATCGAACGTTAACAGACGTTGGGGCATATTACCAAAGTTAAGCGATATTTATCGCTAACGATGCTTACCAACCAATTTTTTACCACTAAGCATCGTCAGAAATTATCGAAGATAAACCTTACTATTATCAAGGTTTATCGCAAATGCGATAATAAACGGCCGCAATGCATGAATATCGCTAAAAACTCAGCGATATTCATGCATTACCGAGCTAATGCTCTTAGCCATGTTATCCACCTCCCATTGGATAACATGGCTAAGAACTGCTCAGGGCAGGTGTTACTTTTTGGAGATATTCGCGCTTAGCG
>NC_136057.1:484341618-484349118 GCF_964261635.1 Lissotriton helveticus | reverse complement strand
TCCTCCCTGGCTCCGGTGGAGGCCGGGACCCGGGGCCCCTTCCCGAGTCCCCCTCGGTCCTCGGCGTGGGAGGCTGCCCCGTGTGAAGTCGAGCCAGCGCCTTTTCGGCGCCGTGCCTCCGTCTTTCCGGCGTTAACCTCCCCCCATTCTCCTGGAGAGCACGTGGTAGTAGGAGTCGCCCCGGTGCCACGGAGGCCCATTCCGGTCGACACCGATGGTGGACTCCACAGAGCCGCGTCCGGTTCTGGATTAGTCTCCTGAGGTCTCTTCTTCTCTAGAGGCCTTTCATCTGTGTGTTCTTCCCTGGAGACAGGGCACCGTGTTGCCTTTTCACCGGCATCTTCTAGGAAAGGCTCTTCGCCGTCCCCACGGCCTAAATCCTCAAACCCTTCTTTCCTTGGCTGGCAGCTGGCTTCTCCACAGGCCTCTCAGCCCTCCCCTGAGGTCCCTCGGATTCCCCATTCCTCTGGGGATTCTCCTCTGTTCTGGGGCTGGCCGCTCCCCCCTGGATTTGGGTCTGGGCGGCTCAGTCTGCAACCGTCACCCACAGAGGAATTCCTTTCACCTCCGCGGCACCCTACTGAGAACCCGTGTTGCCTTTGTTCAGGCTATTTCCACAGCTGCTGGTATTCTGAAGATGGGTGAACCTGTCCCTCCATTTCCTACAGACAACCTCTTTGAGATTCTCCACCAGGGCTCTGGTGGACAGTTGTTCCTTCCAAGCCCCCATTCTCTCATGGGGGCTTGGGGGCGCCCTGCCACAGGCGATCTGGTGCCTCATGCACTACTGCATCGCCATAGTCCTGCTCCGCACGACCCGGTCTGTCTTTCTTTCCACCCTTCTACTCAAGGCGCTCTACTGCGAAATGCCTTTCCGTGTTTGCCTGTGATGGTATTTCTTCAGTCTCGGGAGGCCCGGTGGTTATATTTATGGGGACGTAATTTCTTTGCTTCTTCCAGTGCTGCCTTGCGGGCGCTTAACACTTTGTGTGTGTTGACCAGGGTTACTTCCAGCCTGTGGGACTTTGTGGAGTCTCTTCTTTCTCACGTCTCCAATGAGGGTGCCTGTGCTGATCTGCAGAGCCATGTGTTGGATGGTAGCGAGTTGGCCACGTTTATTCTTTGGATGTTTGGATGTTGCCGATGCTCTTGGCCGTGCTATGGCCACTTCCGTGGCTCTCCGTCGCCATGCTTGGCTACATGATGCTGTTTTTCCTGAAAATATTAGACCGCGTCTGGTCGACCTCCCTTTTGACGGGGTCCTGCTGTTTAATACTCATGCAGACTCTGGCATTCAGCGTCTTCTTGCGGGGCTCCGTCCTCCTCCTACTCCCCTTTCTCCTCCTCAGTTGGTTGTTTTGCTGATCCTCTCTGCCTTGGTGGGAGGCGTTATCCCACTTGCTTCTTCTTTTAGGTTTTGGAGTAACTTACACTTTCTGTGAGGGTTACTGTGCCCTCAGGGTCCTTGCTTGGCCCCTCTTTCAGTTGGCTAATGGTTCAGCCCCCTTTTTTGGTAACAAGATGTTTTTGGCTGATTACTAAGCTTTCTGTGGTTTCTGCCACAGGTCTATGGTTTTGTCCTCTGATGCAGGATTTTTTCCCTAAGAGTGGGTCCCATGCTTTATTGGAACGTGTCCTACCCTATGTGGGGTACATGTGGCTATTGTATAGCCCTGTCTTATGTTGGAGGGTGTGGGCTCCCCCTTACAGGTTCCTCACCCCTCCTGAAGTTGCTGCATTACGATTGTGTGGTTTTTGGTCCTTACTAGGACATGTCTTGGCCATCTACGGTGTTGTGCTGTGGTGTTTTTGCCCTTCGCCTGCCGTTTGCTCTGATCCTCTGTCTGGTGTTTCTGAGGGAATAGGTTTTTCCTGTGATGGCCTGGGCCATCCTACTGGTTTCTTCTCTTATCTTATAGCTGATCGCACTTCTTTCTGGATCGGTTCTGTCCGGAGCGGTCCCCTTTGGGCTTGTATCGGACGTTTTGTTAGCCTTACCGTTGTTCTGAGCCCGACGTGGTCTGGGCATTTAGTTTCGTGGAGCTTGTCAGCGGCTGTCCCACCTGCTCTTCTGTTCTGTGGCTGGTGGCCTTGGCGTGGGCCCTGGCGCTCCTGCTTCTTGTCCTGTGGGGTCATTGTGAGGTTGCATTCTCATTCTGCCCTATTGCTGAGGTGCTGTTGTGTCTTGTCTGTTGATTTCGACCTATGACGGGCTCGGCTGCCCTCTGCACTGGGTGTTTCCCGGTGGAGGGCTTTGCCGTGCTTCTGCCTAATCTCCTTGGAGTCTGTGGCTAGCTCTTCTACCTTGGTACTCCTCTGTGTTGCCCGTACACTTGGGGCTTCCGCTGGAGGTTCCTGGTAGGTTAACTGGGCTTAGGGTGTTCTGGCCTCCTTCGTATTGCCTTGTTTTCTCCTGTTGGTAAAGGCTGGATGGCCTCTTTGTCGTTCTAACACATGCCCTTGGGGCAGGTGTTCTTCCACGATGCGGAGGTTCTCTTCCCCTTCGGGCCTGTGACTCCTCCTCTGTTGCGGTGGACTGGGTTGTTTTTCCCTGTCCCAGTGACTGGTCCCCTGTTGGGGGTCTTGTGCTAGTTTGAGCTGGAGAGGTCCTCTCGCAGACCCTCCTCTCCCTTGGGTATGGCTAGGGTATCTATTCTACGTTAAGAAATCTGTGGCTAGTAGTCTCTATCAGATGTACAGGTTACTGACCTTCGGTAACGGTGTATCTGGTAGGGATGATTCTAGCCGCAGATTCCTTCAAGACCCGCTCTTCCTCCCCGTTTATACATAGACCTCTCGCGGTCTTCTGTTCTCTCCTGTTCTGCGGGTGTTTGCCTTTTTTTTTTACTTACTCCCTCCCTAGGAGGATGCTCGCCTTGTTGTTGCTTTCCATTCCTCCCCTTCTGGTGATTGGTGGGCGAATGCCTGGGTATTTTTGTGCCCATGCATTTGGTCTCCAATGTAGGGTTGTTGTGCCCTGCTTCCTTGTGTTTGCTTGCACTTCTGACTTAGTCCTTGGAGTTGAGGTCGCCTGCTGGGTCTCGCCCCTCAGTTCTTTTAAGAGATCCTCCCCCCTGGTGTGTTTTGGGGATGACTTGTCTCTGCCCTTCTATTCTGGCTTGGAACCCTTCTTGGTTCCGGGCGATGGTTGCAGACTTCTTCGTCTGCTGTGCCCATTTTCACATACCTTCTGCCTCTAAGGAGGCTGTTATGTTGATTACAGACTTGCTTTACAGTAGCTGTACTCTATTCTTTCATTCCATGACTTGGTGCCTTGGTACCTGGCACTATTCTGGAGGGTGCTGTTCCTCACCCATTGTTTCTTCCCCTTCTGTGTAGCTGGGTTTTCTCCCACTGTTCCAGTATTCTCAGTTTTGTTTATGATGGCTCCGCGTTGTAGCGCGGAATGTTCTCTGAAGAAAACTGACGTAGACGCTCCGGGGTGTGAATTATGTATCCTTGCGGACGTCAGGGCGGAGTCATGTGGTGCCGTCCCTCCGATGTGCGGGAGTGCTGTGGCAGAAAAGTTTCCGGTTCCAGTCTCACGCCTTGGGATAATTCTACGTTAAGGAATCTGCGGCTAGAATCTTCTCTACCAGATACACTGTTACCGAAGGTAAGTAACTCGTACTTTAGGTCCCTTTGAAGCAGGAGAAGGCGTGATTGCATCATATAGCTCTTGTGAGTTCCATATTCTTGGTGCATTTCCAGAGCGCACATCTGGGTGAATTTCCTTTTCAGTTTGTGAGGTATGAGTGAATAGGAGCTACTCAGAGTTCTGGTTCTTCCTGCTTTCGTAAGTTTGTTGTGTAGGTAGTTGGGGGGACGGGGGGGGTGATGTGTGTGAAGGGCTGTGTCAGTAATGCAAGCAGTCTTGTAAATACATCTTCCTTCGATGGGAAGCCAGTTAAGGATCATGAGGGAAGTTGTGATGTTGTGATGTGTTCAAACTGTTAAAAACCTTTTAGGAACCGTGCTGCCTTGCTGAGACCTGTTCTTAGGGGTAAAGTGAATTTTTGGAGTTCCTTATAAGGATGGCGTTCCCATAGTCAAGTTTTGAGAGGACTAGATATTGTACTTCCATCATAAGATCCTCTGGGGGAATGAATGCTTTGATTTTCTTTAGGTGTTTATTGTGTAAAGCGCTCACGTGGCTGAGTTTTTAATGTGATCCTTCATTGACATGTTTTGGTCCAAGGTGATGCCCAAGGACTTTACAGAATTGGACAAAGTGAGATCTATTTAAAGCATCCAGGTTCTTGAACCATTCTTGGATTGGTAGAAGGTTATTTTTAGGGGAGAACACTAGTGGTTCAGTTTTGTTGTGGTTCAACTTCAGGTGGTTAGAATTGAACCAAGTCTGTATCTTGATTTAGTGTGGCGTTGAGATGTAGAATGTGACTGGGTGATTTGATTTTGTTGTAGAGTTGAGTGTCATCAGCATATAGTGTTATTTGACGCCTGCTTGCTTCAGGATGATTGTAAGGGGTTCCATGAAGAGATTAAAAGGTTAAGAGAATTGAGCCTCGGGAACACCAGAAATAACTATTGTGAGTTTAGAGAGACCGATGTTGATTTTAATTTATCTGAAAGAGACAATTAGTTATAGATTCCCTACCTTAGAATTCCCCCAGGCGTGAGACTGGATCAGGAGAATTGTTTAGTCTGCAGTACCCCTGGGCGTGAAAAGTTGGCGTTGGTCGGCTCCATATTAGTCGTTGGTGTCTTGCCTGCCGGAAGGACGTCGCAGTAGCTACTTAAACGCCTCCCACGCGTGCTGACGTCAGTTCTTCTTTTTCCCTGCCAGCCTGCGCAGATCCGGAGAGCGGTACCTCCAGTCACTGTTTGACTTTTTGCCAAATTGTGTCAACGTTGTTTGAGTCTTCGACTCCTGGCGTACGTCAGGGATGCCTGGTTTCAAGGTTTGCTGCTCCTGCCGACGGTTGATGCCGGTGATGGATCCGCACCGCATGTACCTGTTCTGTCTGGAACCTGACAGCGACTCCAAGTCATGTTCCGACTGCCGGACCATGAACCCGAAGTCTTTGCGGGAGCGGTCCCGAAAGCTTCTCAAGGCCCGGCAGTCCGTGCCGCTTGAGGTCCCGGTCGCGTGGAAAGTGGAGGTACCGGTCGCGTGAGAAGTCTAGGAACCTGTCGCGGAGCCGCCACCACCAATCTTCTTCCAAGTCTTAACACTCCTCCAGTAAGTCGAAGCATAAGAAGTTGTTGAAGAAGCATAGTCGCTTTTCGACTCCTCCCTGTCTGCGGCCGATGCGACGAGTGATGCGGGTGGTGCCCCTCCCACAGCTCCTTGTGCGGAGCTTGAAGGGTCAACTCTGGGTGTTCCCCTCTTTCCAGGACCTGGAGTGAGCCCTGCCCATCTTCATCAATTTTACGAAGCGATGCACGCCATCTTTGGGCAGCTCGCCTTTGGGCCCTGCGGACTCTGCTGGGGGCCCTGGTCCTTCGATGCCGGCGGCTCTGGCTTCTGCACTGCAGGGTCCCCTTGGAATCAGCCCTGGATCTGGATCGGCGCCGGTCGACCTTGTTACACCTCCCCCGGCGCCGATTTCACCGCCGTTATGGCAACAAGGCAGATAGTGTGTTGGAGCTTTTTAAGGACTCGTGGACTACGGCCAGGTTCTTGGGCCCTTCGGCGTCTCGCCCTCTTCTCCCATTCTGCTTTTCGCTCCTGGCCACGGATGGGGCGCCCCAGCACATTTACGTCAGAGCCACAGGCCGCATCAGTCTCAGCACGGCCAGAAACGTGGGACCCGCAGAGGCAGGGCAGGGGGCCAGTGGGCAGGTCAGTCCACTTCCACCCCTTCCACCACTGCCCCACAACCTTCCTGGTCCAGTCTTTCAGGCCCATCAAACGCCAGTGGGCGGCAGGATCAGCCAGCACCATCACTTCGGACAGGTGGGTTTTACAAATAGTCCCATGGGGCTACTCCCTCCCCTGCAAGACTGCCCCTCCTGCCATGCCACCCCAGTACCACAGCATTTTAGGGGATCATTTGGCACTTCAACAGGAAGTCGCGGCCCTCTTGGCCTTGGGGCCATCAAGCGCGTTCCTGCTCCAGAAGTAGGTTGTGGTTGTTATTCACACTACTTTCTGGTGCCCAAGAAGGACAAGGGCCTGCGTCCTACCTTGGACCTCAGGGACGTCCATCGCTTCCTCCAGAAGAAGTTCAAGATGCTAACTTTTTCTCAGGTCTTGTCTGCTCCCAACCCTGGACACTGGATGGTAGCACTGGACTTGCAAGATGCATATTTCCACATTCCCGTTCTGCCGGCGTTACCTGCGGTTTACAGTAGACGAGCACTTTCAGTTTACTGTGTTCCCCTTTGGCATTACCAGCGCCCTTCGGGTGTTCACAAGCGTGATGGCGGTGGTCGCAGCGCATCTGCGCAGATCAGGGGTTCCAGTCTTCCCCCCATCTCGACGATTGGCTGTTGAAGGTGGGCTCACCCCAGCTAGTCGTCTCCCACCTCCAGACTACGACCGACCTCCTGCATTTGCTGGGGTTCTCCATCAATGTGCCGAAGTCGCACCTTATTCCCTCTCAGAAGCTCCTTCATCGGAGCGGTTCTGGATACGACGCAGTTTCGGGCCTATCCTTCCGAATAAGTCAGGATATTGAGGCTATGATTCTGATCTTTCAGCCTCGATCCTGGGTTTCGGGCAGGATAACCCTGAGGCTGCTGGGCCTCATGGCCTCCTGCATCCTGCTGGTCACTCATGCAAGATGGCGTATGCGAGCTCTGCAGTGGGACCTGAAGATCCAGTGGGCGCAGCATCATGAGAACCTGTCTAATTACGTCCAGATCTCTGCACAGCAACTGCAGTGGTGGCTCATAAACTGACATTATGTCCAGGGCATATCCCTCTCCCTTCCCCAACCGGAGCACACACAGTGGTGACGGATGCGTCCCTCCTGAGATCGGGGGGAAGGGGGGCACATGGGAGAGGCGGAGATAAGAGGCCTCTGGTCTCTGGCGGAGTCCAGACTCCGTATCAACCTTCTGGAGCTTCGGGTGATCCGACTTGCACTGACAGCATGCCTTCCCTCTGTCAAAAGGAAAGTGGTGCAGGTGTTCACAGACAACAGGGCGGGGTGGGGTTGTGGACCCTATGTCAGGAGGCTCTGCGCTTCTGGACATGGCTGAAACAGCAGGACATTTCCCTGGTGTTTCAACACCTGTCAGGTTCACTGAACATCAGGGCGGAAGAACTCAGCCACAAGTGCATGATGGTTCACGAATGGCGTCACTCAGACGTGTCGCAAGGTCTCTTTCAACAGCGGGGAGAGCCTTGGTTAGATCTATTTGCCACCGAAGAGAGCGCGCAATGTCCGCAATTCTGCGTGTTAGCATTTCCATGGCGGCACTCGCTAGGTGACGCTTTTCGTCGCGAGTGGAGTTGCAGTCTGTTGTACACCTTTCCGACTATACCACTTCTGTTCAGAGTGCTGAAGATCAGGCGCAATCAGGCCCAAG